>NC_058404.1:97573763-97599788 GCF_002201575.2 Neomonachus schauinslandi
TTTCTTTCTTTCTTTCTTTCTTTCTTTCTTTCTTTCTTTCTTTCTTTCTTTCTTTCTTTCTTTCTTTTTTTCTTCTTCTTTCTCTTTTTTTTAGGAAGGGGGGTGAAGAGGGGCAGAAGGAGAGGGAGAGAGAGAATCTTAAGCAGGCTCCATGCCCAACGCAGAGCCCAAATGGGGCTTGATCTCACAACCCTGAGATCATGACCTGAGCTGAAATCAAGAGTCAGACGCTTAACTGACTGAGCCACCCATGCACCCCAAGACTTAGATTTTCAATTTGAGATCTTTCCTCTTTTCTAATGTAAACACTTAGTGATATATATTCCCTTCTTAGGACTATTTTAGCTATATTCTGCACACTTTGATATTTTATTTTCATTTTTACTTAGTTCTATGCTTTTATGTATTTTTAACTTTTTTTTTTTAGATTTCATCTTTGTCCTATGGATTTTCTGGGAGTATATTGCTTAATTGTCACATATACAGAGGCTTTCCTGTCATCTTTCTCTTATTGATTTTAGTTTGATTTTGGCATATTAGATAACACACTCTGTGTGATTTCACTTATTTTAAACTTGTTGAGGTTTGTTTTTTGGCCTGGGATATGGCACCCATGGGTGCTAAAAAAAAAAAACAAGTGCAATCTGCTGTTGTTGGATATTTATCTATATTAATTAGTTTGCGTTAGTTGACTGTATTATTGAGTTTTCCTATATCTTTGCTGATTCTCTAATAGTTTTATCAATTGCTGAATGGGTATTAAAATCACCAACTATTATCACACATTTATTTATTTCTCCTTTCTCCTGTACCAATTTTTGCTTTATATATTCTAAAGCTCTGGCTAACAGAACATAATAATAAAAAATAAATCTCTATTGTTTGGGGCATAAACATTTAGATTCATTATGTCTTTTAGGTAGATTAATATTAATATTATTAAGTAATATTCCTCTTCATCTCTAAGAATTATCTTTGTTCTGAAGTTTATTTTATCTAATATAACATAGTCATTCCTGCTTTTTTTAAAAAAAATGTTTGCATGATATTTCTTTCCCTGTATTTTTACTTACATTTTACCTTTGTCATTGACTTTGCAATGGATTTCTGGTAAACGGTATGCAGTTAGCTCTATTTTTAAAAGTCCATTCTGCCAATCTCTTTCAACTGGTGTATTTACACCATTTACATTTAAGGTAATTATTGATATTTTATGGCTCTAATATTTCCTTTCATTATTTGTTTTTTGTTTGTTTTCTTAGTGTCTTGTCCCTTTGTGTATTTTTTCTTGTTTTCCTGGGAGTACTTGAACATTTTTTTAAATTCTACATTGATTTATTTATAGAGTCCTACTGGGGCCAACTGACACTGGAGGCAGTGAAGGGTATCAGAGTGCCCGTTCACCCTGCTTCCTACCACCTACCTTATTCAGTCTCATTACTGATGGGTATATGTCAAAATTCAGGTTCCTAGGTTCCCAGTTGGGTCCTGTTCTCAACAGGGTAAGGAGAAAGTAGAGTATTGCCTAGTCTCAATTCACAATGCCTCATGTAGTCTCATTAATGCAGGGTAGGGTAGAGGTTCCGCTCCTCCCTAGGCCCCACTGACACTTGGAGTAAGGGTGGGGCAATGAAGCATAATGATGTCTAGACCCACCTCAAACTATACTGTCATGGTTTTTGCTGCAAGGTGTAAGTCAAAACTTACCTTGCCATTAGACACTTATGACATTAGCCTGGTGGAATAAGTAGAGCAGGACCTGCTTCCACTAGGAGGGGGATGAAAGATCAGTTTTCCCTGCTCCCTGACCATTAAAATCATGGGTGTGGTACAGGGTGGTGTGAAGGGTTCCCACTGATATTTGGCTGAGGTGGAGTATTGCCAGACCACCCTTTTCCCAGACCTTTGCCCAGGCAAACAGGCTTTCCTTAAAGCTTTTATCTGTGCGTGTTGGCGGTTCCAGGTTAGAGGTTTCTGGAGCACCTTTTCAGGCTATATGGGAAGCAATAAGGAAACCCAAGGAACTCACTGCTGTGTTGTTCCTCAAGTCCTGAAGTCTCTAGGCAGTTTATTTCTTTTCACCTTTCAGAATCATCTTATGCTTGTTTCAATCCAGGGTTTGTGTTAAACTTCTTATGATTGTGTTATAACCAGATATTTTAGTTGTAGTAATGAGATCCTGAGTGAAATTCCACCTTGGCCAGAACTAAAAATTAAAATTGGATTATTATCCATTTTTTATTTGGTACATTATTCATAATTAAAAATAGAAAACACAAGAAAGAAACACACTTTTGAGATCATTTGCAGATTTTTTTCAATATATCACATAATTTGTTGTGTAAATTCATTTCAATTATGCTCATGTACCTTGGTTTTGGAGAAAAAGTCAATAATATACTGAAACTAGATGTTTTAATATAATAACATGATTTCTTATGTTTAATCATCCTACATAAAATATGCCATGCATACACCTCTTTGTCTCCATGTCTATTATTTTAAATTATTTTATATAAATAAGTATAGAGGTCTAACCTTGGAAAAATTTATTTAAGCACTTTCTTACAACAGTCACAAAAAAAGATTAAGAAGGGAAAGATATTTTCCTAAAATGAGGATGAATACTACTTTAGATCAACAGTTAACATTATACTTGAATTCTGGAATAGCATAATTTTTTGAAAAGCAAGAGATGCTATTATTTAATAGTTACATGAATGAGAGAAATACAAAGGAATTAGCATAAATCTATTAAAAGTATTTGGCAATGAATATATAAAACAAAATTAGTAACATTTATCAACCAATGTATAATTTATTTGATGAAACTAATATAATAATATGAAGTAGTAGAGATGATAAAATGAACAGAACAAGTTGTCTCCAATAAATGAATATATGTATTGCAATTCTGGCAGTCATTTTTTAGTTCGTTTGGAGAAAGTAACAAGATAAAGAGATGATACTATGAAAAAAGTAAGTTGTAGGTTAGAATAATGAATATGAACCAGCATGATAAAGCTATAATGAATTTAAATAGTGCTGTTTAAAGATTGTGAAAATCCATTGAATACACAGTATTTTTTCTAAAGACTAATATATGATAAACAGATTTTTACAAATCAACAAGAAATGGAAAGATCACATTAAAAGCAGCGGTATAATTTTTCACTTTAAACAAATATAATATTGAAAATATTCCCAAAAAGAAGATAAGAAAATATGAAACAAGTAAAATATAAATAAGATATGGTCTTCTTTGTTAATCTTGTATTTCCTGCTTGTGATGGAGTTTTAGCTACAAGAAGAATTTGATATTTTTTATTTAATCTGAGCAAAACAGCAGAAGCATTGTGCAAATAAATAACAACAGATAGGCACCTGGCATTTATTTAATAAATATTATATAGACTCCTTTGTACACCAGTCTGTATTCTAGGTCCTGGGCAAGAGCTAAGCAATTAGCCAACATCCCTAAACTTGGGTTATTTACATTCCAAAAAAGTTTGACTAATCATTAGGAAGTAAACAAAGAAGAAATTTCCAATAGTGATAATTGCCATGAATATAGTGCAGAGAAACAGGATAGGTATTAAGCCAAGTGGGTGGATTGTCAGGGAAGGCTTTCAGGCAGTTGCATGTCAAATCTAACCTTCATGACTCAGAGGAGTGGTTCAAATCCTGATTAAAGGTAAAACAGTCACCCTAATATATAGCTGCTACACAGATTTAATGGACTGTCACTGTGTTAATGAAGGACCATGCTACCCGATTCTCTGTTTTTTTTTTAAAGATTTTTATTTATTTATTTGAGAGAGAGAGAATGAGAGACAGAGAGCATGAGAGGGAGGAGGGTCAGAGGGACAAGCAGACTCCCCGCTGAGCAGGGAGCCCGATGCGGGACTCGATCCTGGGACTCCAGGATCATGACCTGAGCCGAAGGCAGTCGCTTAACCAACTGAGCCACCCAGGCGCCCCTGATTCTCTCAGTTTTAATGTAAATTAGAAAATGGATTTTTATAGGAAAATCAGAGATTTTTGAATGTTGATAACTGAGTTAAATTTGGAATCAACATTGCTTACCTATTAATTCAATGAAAACGAAACACATTCTTAAGTTAAATCCCTCAGGTCACTGGTGTGCAACCTCTTTGATAGATCATCCTTATGTATTTTTTAACCATATAAAAAATTCATTTGCTTCATTAAAGAAATGAGAATTTTTTAAGCCCCACAAGTCCAGTAAATATTTACCCCCTTAATCCACCAGTTTGTCATCTCTATTCTAGATCATTAAAATTTTCTTCTACCATTATTACAGAGTCCATATTGCTTCATTGAAGAAGTGGGAATTCTGAAAGTCCAGAGGTCCAGTGACTATTTACTGCCTGGTGATTTATAACACTTTGCTCTATAGATTTTATAGGTTCACTTGTTATGGTACATGATAAATATGCTTTGTGTGAGCTGCAGTTCTGGGATAAGCATCAGGTTGGGAGCCCCCAAAACAATTAAATCACCTTTCATATTTTTTAATAACTACAGGGAGCTCATTATGTCTGATTTTACTGAGGCAGTGCAAACAGATATGAGCTTCAGATATCATCTTCATCTTTCCTAATTATATTTTGGAGTTTTAAAAATGGACATCCTTAATCCTAATTTTAGGCATTGTTTTTATAACATTGCTATGTCCCAAAGTCTGAATTAATTTTTTAAAATGTTTCATTGATTTAGCAGTGGCAATAAAGGCAAAAGACTGAAGAGCAGTGAGAATGAACACTAAAGCTTCTCTGAGTTAAAGCTTACAAGCATACATAAAATAGTTTTAGTACTCTAACATTTAAAAGGTAACAGAAATTACATGTTCTAATTAAATAAGGTCTAAATAATGATTAATTCCAAAAGGAGAAAATTTCAAAATATTTTACAGACCTTAATCTATGTTCACGATTCCCACTTGCATATGGTATTATCGTGTACACGTTGGTATATTATGATAAATTTTGTCTAGAGAACAAGTTTACTATTTACTCACTAAACTTATTTTGTCACACTGACCATATGTCTTCTGAGAGAAGAATTCTACCGTTATGATTCCACATGGTGTAGACTTTCTACAGCCAAGAGGTTCTTTTTGTAGTAACAGATGTAGTTAGGGAAGCTCAGAGACTTGATAAAGGGCATATGTGTCCTTACAGATTAATAATTCTATCAGTAATTTTCTGAAAATTTTATTTACATTTTTTTCTCTTTCTGACTTAACAATGTGCCCAATGTAACAATCCACAAAAAATAAGAGAACAAATAAATCATATGGCACTGGGGGGGGGGAACCTCTGCAATTTTGTGTCAGTTTTTTTCTGAGTCAAATCCATGCCCAATGTAAATTTTTAGAAACAAATGTTTTCCTTATGTAAAGCTGAAAAACACTGGAAAACTAATCTTTAAGAATGTTAAGTAATTAAAAAAAGAATGTTAAGTAATTTTATTAAAAAAAACTCACTGAATTTCTGAATGCTTTTATGAACTTGATAACATTAATATTAGTAATAATGTTTAACATCAGTGTGCATATTTTAGAAAATTCTATTATCTCACTATTTTTGCATCTTATAGAAAACAAGTAGCTACTCTTCTACTGAATTTAATAATTTTATAAACTAATTTAATGAAAATAATATTTGCTTTGGCTGTCTTTGATTTTTTGGATATTAATGACAATCTAATAAGAAGTGTGTGAATATAATACATATTGAATATAATTTTATAATCTCAGAATGTGTACCTTGGGATGTGTACCAAATGTGTACCAAAAACTTCTATTAATTAAAAAATGAAATTGTCAAGATTCAAGTTTATTGATTTTTGTTTTGACAGTAAATAGATTTTTAAATTACTCATAATATAGCTTTTGATTTTCTTTATAGTGGTATGGAGATGTGTATATAAAAACCAAATAAAGATAAATAAAGTGAGAGCATTAATATGATTCCTGTTTTGATAGTCGGCAGAGCATAAATAATTTTTGATTGAGATTTTGTTAAAAAAAAGCTCATCCATTTTGTAATTCATTTGTACTTTTACAACTAATCATAATTAAAGATTCTTGTACAGATTCATTATAAAAAGTTAAAAAGCAAAATTTTATTTACAATATAAAAACAATCACCTGGGGCTTATGTAATATATTCACATTACTGTATTAAATGACTGTCATAAATTCATGACAAAAATATCAGATACATGAATATAGCTTATAGCAGAATTCAAAACTTCTGGAGGTAAATAATTCAAATGTGACTTTTGATACAATGTAATATAATTTTTCTTAATTTCAGATTTTTACCTTAAATAAATTGGATTAGAGAAATTAATGGCCCCATTTTTAATCAGTTTCATTTTTTTTTTTTTTTTTTTTTAAGTCTTTCCATCATTCTATGTTCTTTTCTTCTGGGCAACTGAGTTGGAAATAACTATATTCCATTTTTCTAGTAAAGGGACATCTCTCTTCTAACATACCAATATTGGAAATTAAGTACTAATAAATAAGAATCTACTCAAACTAGTAAAAGTAGTTTATAGAGATTCTTTCTCAAATTCCTCCTGAACAAGGTGGATATAAAACATGTGCACATGCCAATAGACACAGTGAACATGCAAAAAAATTCCCAATAAATGGAATAGTTTTTACATTAAGGAGAACCTGAGAAGAATGCAGTACTTTCCCCAAAGCAGTTAGCCTCCAAATTAGAAAGGGTGATAGATGATTGGCTAATACAAGACTCACAAATGGGAATTAGAGATTCATGAAATATTTTCAAAGCTTGCCCCTCTTAGAATAACATAATCCATGAAAATGTAGGAGGAAAACACTTAAAAAGTCATGATTTTCATATAAAAGTCCCAGGGCACTGTTTATTGAAATCATACTGGCAAGTTTGATAGTGTTTGTGTATGTGGGTGTGAGTATATTTTCTGTGCACGTTTGTGTCTGTGGATAGGTTTATTATTAGAAGACTAAAACTTCTGTCAAAACATTTATCAATTTCATTAACAACTAAAGAGCCCATTTGAAGTATAAAGTTTTATAATTTGAGTTAATAACTTCTTCTATTGACAAAGCAACTCTACAATAGCTGGTTATTTCCCTCTCACAGAAACTCAGAAAGAGCCATTGTTCAATGGGTTTATGGCCTTTGAGCATAGATAATTGATCATAAATCTTTAGGCAGTCCAGCTGGTTTTCCATATGACGGCAGAGAAGCACCATATGGTCTCTAGCACTCACAGGGATCCCCTGCACTCGCAGGTTAGAGATTAAAAATCTGTCACAGGATTAAGAAGCAAGCTGCTCTCAAATTAGTGTAAAATAAGTGATATTCTCAGATAAAGTGAAGAGGAACACTTTCTCCAAAAAGCTGATGGCTATTCCTGCAGTTTTCACAATCTTTTTGATAATATCCATGTCCATTTAGGTCTTGAAACCTCAAAGAGAATGAATTATAAGGTCCCTATGCCGTAGAGAAAAGCACTGTGTTGAAGCTTGGCTTGGTCCTAACAGGACCAGGGATATTATTTGGGACTTACTAGCTCCCTTCTCTGCTTTCTTCTGCATACTGTCATCATTTTCTTAGATATTTGTCCAGATGGCTGAAAATAGTAGCTTCCCAGAAAGTTCCTTCCTATCTCATACTTCAAAGTTTCTCTACTACAAGGAGACCTATTCTCTTTACTTAGCTTTGGCACAAATAATCCTATGGCAACAGATTATGTGTCCATCATTACACCTGTAGCAAAAAAGCAAACAAACAAAACAAAACAACTCCTCCTATATAGTGATGTCTAAAATGGAGGATAGTTTAGTTCTCTACAATACATGAGTTTGTGTTCCTGAGGGCAAATTACTTACTAGAAAGATGATGATGATGATCCATTTATCTAATCACTTATTTATGTTAGCTGGGATTTAGGGCTATGCCAGCAAATAGAATAAGAAAATGATTATATTTAATAGGTAGTATAAACATTACCATCTATATAGCAGGGCAACAGGGGCCATGACGTGGGAGGAGTCTTTATTTTTTTTCTTCAAGTTTTTATTTAAATTCCAGTTAGTTAACATATGGTGTAATATTAGTTTCAGAAGTAGAATTTAGTGATTCATCACTTATAAATCACACCCAGTGCTCATCACAACAAATGCCCTCCATAATACTGATCACTGGGAGGAGGCTTTAGAGCCAAAGAGTCATGACTAACCAGAGCCCACAGATTCCTTTTCTGGGCCATGTTCTAGGTTTTCAGGACCTTAAAAGGCCTTGCCCAAATGATCCAGAGCCATATTTCCAGTTTCTACATAGGTCTCTACTTTGAGTCTGTTCTGCTTAGGGGAGGATTCTGTTGTGCACATGCTATTAGGTCTAAGGAATAGCCAAGGGGAGGCTTTTTATTTATTTTTTTTATAAATTCGTTTTTTAAAAGATTTTATTTATTTATTCGACAGAGAGAGAGAGAGCAAAGTAGGCAGAGAGGCAGGCAGAGAGGCAGGCAGAGGGAGAGGGAGAAGCAGGCTCCACACTGAGCAGGGAGCATGATGCGGGGCTCAATCCCAGGACCCTGAGATCATGACCTGAGCCAAAGGCAGATGCTTAACTGACTGAGCCACCCAGGCCCCCAAGGGGAGGCTTTTTAGAGAGGCTGTTTGGGTGGAGCCTGAAAGTAAGAGCTGAAGTGTTCACACTTGTGAGCATGAGCTTCCTCCAGGAATAAGAAGAGGTCAATGATTAGAAGACAATGGGAGAATGAAGGGGTGGAAATTGGAGAGGGAGATGAACCATGAGAGACTATGGACTCTGAGAAACAAACTGAGGGTTCTAGAGGGGAGGGGGGTGGGGGATGGGTTAGCCTGGTGATGGGTATTAAAGAGGGCACGTTCTGCATGGAGCACTGGGTGTTATACGCAAACAATGAATCATGGAACACTACATCAAAAACTAATGATGTAATTTATGTTGATTAACATAACATAATAAAGAAAAAAAGAAGAAAAAAATTTTAAAAAGGAAAAACATGGAACACCTCACAACTTTATGTGTCATTCTGGCACAGGAGCTGTGCTAACATTCTATCATTCCAATATCAGTATATGTGCTGTTGAAGTATGTTTAATATTTTTAATCATAAATACAGGATTTTTTTCTTGATCTCTGATAAAATTGGTTTCATTATTTTGACTCATTCTTCTTACCTATTTCTTTTAAAATAAATCCGGATTTTGATATCCAAAAAAAAAAAAAAAGAAGACAATGGGAGAATCCATAGTCTCTCATGGTTCGTCTCCCCCTCTGATTTCCCCCCTTCATTTTTCCCTTCCTACTATCTTCTTTTTTTTTTAACATATAATGTATTATTAGTTTCAGAGGTACAGGTCTGTGATTCAAGAGAATCATGAAACACTACATCAAATACTAATGATGTAATGTATGGTGATTAACATAACATCATAAAAAAAAAAAGAAAACCAATGGGAGAAGACTGGGCTGAAGACGTGGGGCTGGGGTCTTGCTCCTCTCTGGCCAACACATTCAAACACAGACATCTGAGGCGTATAGGCACTTTAAATTCATCCTGGTCTTTCAGGTTCTTGTGAAGGCATATTTTTCATGATAAAATATTGAACTAACTTTGATAGTTTGTTATTTGGTTTAAAATCTTTAATAATTCATATATGAACATCCATTTTTACTCAAAGTTTAGGGCCTGAATGGAACCTATCCTTAATATGGATAAATTGCTAATATATATTCTTGTCTTCTACATTTTGTCAAAGTGATTACTTACTTGATAAGCTGATTAATATATTTATGTAATCTATAATTCAGGTGACTATAGCTATAACTTCTCAAAATACAGGAGTCTCAAATGGAAAATTTGTAATTTGTATCATAAGTTTACAATATTCAATAAAGTGCTAGCCTTTGAGAGAATGTTTTTTTAGATTTTTTTTTAAGATTTTATTTATTTATTTGACAGAGACAGAGATAGCGAGAGCAGGAACACAAGCAGTGGGAGTGGGAGAGGGAGAAGCAGGCTTCCCCTCAAGGAGGGAGCCCGAAGTGGGACTCGATCCCAGGACCCTGGGATCATGACCTGAGCCAAAGGCAGATGCTTAATGACTGAGCCACCTAGGCGCCCTGTTTTTTTAGATTTCAATAAAACTTTTAGCAAGCAGAGATCAGAGGGTAATCTTTACTAACAGTTTTGTGGTAATTTATGTTCCTTATTTGTAAAATGAAGAAAGATCTATTGATGATATATCTGTCTGTCTATCTTAAGTTTGTTGTGGGGACTTTTAAAACATCTGGCACATTGTAAACAGTTTGGGAATACTAGTTCTTGTTTTAATGAGCATCTAATTTTTCCATGTGTCAAGATTATATCATTAATTGAATAAATATTAAGTACATCCTAGATGGTGCTAAGATAATAACCAATTGTACATTTCAAATTATAAATTAGTAAGACAAGAGTATAATATATGAAGGTACATATTACACTATTATGTAGGTTAAAATTTAAGAATGTTATGTGAAGGGGAAAAAAGAGGATTACAATAAAAGGATTTGATATTGATTAAAAGGCAACACTATCTGTTTGATACTTCTGAAATGGACCACTACATAAACCAGTTTGACTTAATTCATTATAAAGTAAGTGTTAAATGAAAACGCTGCTTTTCTGATTTACATATACCACTCACTCTAACTTATCTTTTAATTTTCATGTTATTTTAAAATTTGGTGAATATAATTGTAGAGTTTTAAAGTTCATAAAGAAAGGAGACACACCTAGCAAAGAAAATCTTACTTTCTATTGACTATGACTTCTAATTCACAAAAATATAATAATAAAATGATTGTAAAATTAATTGTTAGCTTTCTTAGGCCAGAATATGGTTAGATTTGTTTTTTTATGCTAAAAGCAAGGAAAGAAGCACAACAAAAAAAGTAGCCCATCTGGACAATATTTTTAAAATTTCTAAACTTTATTTTTTCTAAGATTATAGAATTATTGAGTTACTTGCAGAATCAATTTTTTAATTTAAATTAAATTAGCCAACATAGAGTACATCATTTGTTTTTGATGTAGTGTTCAACAATTCATCAGTTGCATATAATACCCAGTGCTTATCACATCATGTGCCCTCCTTAATGCCCATCACTAAGTTACCCCAACCCCCCACCCATCTCCCCTTCTATAACCCTCGGTTTGTTCCCCAGAGTCAAGAGTCTCTCATGGTTTGTCTCCCTCTCTGATTTCTTCCCATTCAATTTTCCTTCAGCAACTTCTTGCAAGACACGTCTCTAAAGGCAAGGGAAACAAAAGCAAAAATGAACTATTGGGACCTCATCAAGATAAAAAGCTTCTGCACAGCAAAGGAAATAGTCAACAAAACTAAAATACAGAATTGATTTTAAGCGAAATTTGTCACATAATTTAATATTCTATGAATTTAAATGGTAAGAAATTTTCATGTAATATTAATATCAAAAAATTAAGCTGATGGTTACCAGAGGGAGGGGAGTGGGGGTATGGGTTAAATAAGTGATGGGGATTAAGGAGTGTACTTGTGATGAGCACTGGGTGATGTCTGGAAATGTTGAGTCACTAAATTGTACACCTGAAACTAATATAACAGTGTATATTAACTAACTGGAATTTAAATAAAAACTTAAAAAATGAATTTTATCGTAATAAGATACTGAATCAATGTTGGGAATAATTTTTTAAGTGAACATTTAAAACGTTTAAGAAAATAATACCTTGTTGTTGTAAGTCACCAAAGTATAAAATGTTGCTAGAAATCTACATAAATGGAGGCAGAGAGGACTTGGAAATACAATCCTGGCGCTGAAGCCAGAGAATTGAGACTTCAAGAATGTAAGTTCAATAAGCATTCTCCATGCTTTGGACTTGGACCCAAAACAGAGAAGGAGCAGGTTACAGCTTCCTGCTTTATATAGAGGAAATGCTTAGCTATACACAGAGAGTGTATAGCCATAGAGTGTCCTCACCAAGGAACTGATAAAGTGGTGAAGGGTGAAGAGGGACATGAAGATGATAAAGCTGAATGAACCCTTCAAATTATAAACTATTTAGTGAGGTAAATATGTAATTATACCTCATCTCTGGGCAGCTCCAGACAGTCCTGAATCATGCACTGAAAGATCTCCCTTCTCTTCTGTTGATCCCATCACTTGTCACCCTCACCATCAACTTATACTTTACTACATTTGCAATCTCTGTATATGGTTAGTGCCTTTCTTGTGCACTCTGTATCTATATATTCATTAGACATATTTACTTGGTGGTTGGCTCAGTTACCACATAATCAACATGTTAAAAATTGAATATATCAGCTCCCTTTTCTCACCAATGCACTTTACATTGTGATTATCACCATTACTGACTCAAGGAGTCAAATCCAAAACCTAGAAACCATTATTTTATTTCTCCCTATATCCTGCCTACATTCAATCAATTATGTTCTTACTATTCTACCTACAACACACATTTCTGATCCAGTTCATTCCTCAATATCCTCATCATTAAATAGTCCATCATCATCCCTCACCTGAGTAACTATAATTTCCTCTTCTCATGTCTTTGCACTTATAACCCCATTTTCTGTCTTGCAGCTAGTAAGTTATTTCTAAACTAGGACGCAGTTTAAAACAAGGTTTATGTGGTCCTACATGTTCTGTCTTCTGCTATCTATTACTTATCCTTTTCTACTTCACACCCATGCATAGCCATGCTGAATTTTTTTGTGTGTGTGCATTATTAGTAAACCAAACCTCTCTTGCTTTCATGCCTTTGCACATTCTCTTTTTTTTTCTTTCTGCTCCTTCTCCCTCTACCTAGATAATTATTTCTCATGACTTTTGTTTCAGTTCAAATGTTATTACTTCAGAAAATTTTCCAGCTCACCTCTAGATAAGCTTAGGTGCTCCTGTTGTGCATACCTATTGCTTCTTATAGTTATTCAACCTGCTTTAGTATAATTTGTTCAACATCTTTCTCCCTAAAAAATGGAAAGCTCTAAGAGGGCAGTGGCTGTGTATTTCCTGTTAATCACCATATTTCCAGAACATGGTACTATTTCTGATGTAGTAGTTACACAAAAATTATTTGCTAGGTGAATAATTAATGTGACTTACAGCGGTAGACCGCCACTAAAATTCAAAATTATTTGTAATTCTGAGATAGAATGTGGTAGCAAGCATTTAACTGATGGATTTGACACAAATGAGGAATTATTTTTCACAACCAACCCTGTAGATTTTAGTTCATCTGTGATAATTTTATATACAACTATATGAGAATTGCCATAATTTTATCTCTAACAGATCCATGTATAAGTTCAATTTAAAAGCACTATTTTTTCACCTCAATGTTTCTTTCTACTACTATTCTTTTCTTCCTGACATCCAATTCCTACAATTTTTAAAACCAGCTATCTCAAGAGCACTAAAAATTCACAGTGTTACCAATTGAACTTACTCATTTTGAGGAAGAACAATAGAGAAACACAGATGCATATACTTAAGAGGAACATAATGATGATAGAGAATGTTATTCCTTCAACATATGGTGCCTCCCTCACAGACCATTCTGAATATATTGAAGGATAGGACTTTATAAAGGAGTAACTGAAGATCTAATATGCTTGTCCCACAATATTTTAATACTGTGATTCTTTATTTTGTCAAAGAAATCTGTACTATTGGATGGAGATCTGAATATATTTCATTTCATGATTCAATTTGTTAGCATTTCTATAAAAAATTAATCTATAAGCAGACTAATCTGATATTAACTAAGTTATACAAATGCTGCACAAACGGATTGATTTATCTTTTCTACACCTGTATAGTATCTCCGATTCCAGTTTTATTTTTTAACTTTTTGAAAGTCTCATATAATATTAAAGAAACAGAATTACTAATATAAAAGTTTATATTAAAAAAACAACATTTATCATACTTCTCTCTCTTACAGATTTAGAAATACAGTACTATCTGAACTAAGCCAATGCTTACTTATTTTCTTTATAAAAAATGGGAACATGGGGGCACCTGGGTGGCTCAGTCGTTAAGCGTCTGCCTTCAGCTCAGGTCATGATCCCAGGGTCCTGGGATCGAGCCCCATATCGGGCTCCCTGCTCTGCGGGAGGCCTGCCTCTCCCTCTCCCACTCCCCCTACTTGTGTTTCCTCTCTCGCTGTGTCTCTCTCTGTCAAATAAATAAAATCTTTAAAAAAAAATGGGAACATGGACTGTTGGATAAGCATGAGTCTGTAAAACTACTAGAATAAAAAATGCATGTTTCAAGGCAGAAGCAAAAAAAAAAAATCTGCTAAATGCCTTTGAATATCCAGACAAGTACTGAATTGTGCCAAGAATGAGGTACATATGATATCATATACCTTATATGTGATACTTAAAAAAGTCAGTCTTCCATGGAATCTTTAGAAATAAAGATCTTAGAAAGAAATAAATTGGAAGGGAAGAAGCGTAACTGTCTCTGTTTGTAAATGCTACTATTTTATACATGAAAAATCCTAAAGAATCCACCAAAGAACTCTTAGAACTAATGAACAAATTTAATAAAGTTGCAGGATACAAAATTAACATTCAGAAATCAGTTGCAATTTTTGTACATTAATACTGAAATATATTAAAAAGAAATAAAGAAAACAATACCATTCACAATAGCATCAAGGACAATGAAATGCTTACAAATAAATTTAATCAAGGAGGGGAAAGATCTTTACACTGAAAATTATGACTTCTAAAGGAAATTAATGAAGATGCAAATCAATGGAAAGATATTCCATGTTCATGGATTGGAAAAATTAATGTTGTAAAAATGTCCATGCTACCCAAAGGTATCTATAGATTCAATGCAACCCCTATCAAAATTCCAATGGGATTTTTCAAGAAATAGAAAAAATTCTAAAGTTTGTATTGAACCACATACACCCTGAAAAACCAAAGCAATCTGGAGAAAGAACAAAGCTAGAGGAGTCACACTGATTTCAAACTATATTACAAAGTTATAGTAATAAAAATAGTATTGTAATAACATTAAAAATAGACACATAGACCAATGTAACAGAATCAAGAGACTAGAAATAAGCCCTTGCATATATGGTTAACTAATATTTTACAAGGGAGCAAAGAATATTAAATGGGGAAAGGATAGTCTGTTCTGAACCCAATGTGGAATCCTGGGTTTTCTCCATAGCCAACATATATAATTTGAAAAAAAACATCAAATGCATAAGCTTTTCTCTTCTTACAGAATAATTGGGAATAACACAGTGTTTGGAATATTTGGTTGCTCCCCCCGCCCCCACTAAAGACAACTAAAGGCAGTTTTTATCCATAGTTTCTAAAGGATATTTATTTTTTAACTATTTTAAAAATCAAGTAACACTTTATAGTAAGAGAAATAGATAATTAACCAGGAAGCAGAGTAACACAGTGATTTACTAGGTTTTAGAGTAACTTAATGTACACTTTTCACTCATGGTGGATACTAACTGTATGATTTTGACAAGTCTATTTAAAAATATATTTTAGGAAACAGGGTGCCTGCGTGGCTCAGTCATTAAGCATCTGCCTTCGGCTCAGGTCATGATCTCAGGGTCCTGGGATCGAGCCCCACATCGGGCTCCCTGCTCGGCGGGAAGCCTGCTTCTCCCTCTCCCACTCCCCCTGCTTGTGCTCCCTCTCTCGCTGTGCCTCTCTCTGTCAAATAAATAAAATCTTTCCAAAGAAGACATGCAAATGGCCAACAGACACATGAAAAAGTGCTCAACATCGCTTGGCATCAGGGAAATCCAAATCAAAACCTCAATGAGATACCACCTCACACCAGTCAGAATGGCTAAAATTAACAAGTCAGAAAATGACAGATGTTGGCAGGGATGCGAAGAAAGGGGAACCCTCCGACACTGTTGGTGGGAATGCAAGCTGGTGCAGCCACTCTGGAAAACAGTATGGAGGTTCCTCAAAAAGTTGAAAATAGAGCTACCATACGATCCAGCAATTGCACTACTGGGTATTTAGCCCAAAGATATAAAAGTAGGGATCAGAAAGGGTACGTGCACCCCGAAGTTTATAGCAGCAATGTCCACAATAGCCAAACTGTGGAAAGAGCCAAGATGTCCATCGACAGATGAATGGATAAAGAAGATGTGGTATATATATACAATGGAATATTGTGCAGCCATCAAAAGGAATGAGATCTTGCCATTTGCAACGACATGGATGGAACTGGAGGGTATTATGCTGAGCGAAATAAGTCAATCAGAGAAAGACATGTATCATATGACCTCACTGATATGAGGAATTCTTAATCTCAGGAAACAAACTGAGGGTTGCTGGAGTGGGGGGTGGGGTGGGAGGGATGGGGTGACTGGGTGATAGATACTGGGGAGGGTATGTGCTTTGGTAAGCGCTGTGAATTGTGCAAGACTGTTGAATCTCAGATCTGTACCTATGAAACAAATAATGCAATCTATGTTAAGAAAAAAAAAAGAAGAAGAAGATAGCAGGAGGGGAAGAATGAAGGGGGGGAATCGGAGGGAGAGATGAATCATGAGAGTCGACGGACTCTGAAAAACAAACTGAGGGTTCTAGAGGGGAGGGGGGAGGATGGGTTAGCCTAGTGATGGGTATTAAAGAGGGCATGTTCTGCATGGAACACTGGGTGTCATGCACAAACAATGAATCATGGAACACTACATCTAAAACTAATGATGTAATGTATGGGGATTAACATAACAATAAAAAAATTAAAAAAAATAAAAATAAATAAAAATATATTTTGGGAAACAGAAAACTAGTAAGTGCTATAGGAGGAGTTGTGTGGCTCAACTTTAGTCATAAATACAGGGTAAAATATACATTAATTGTTCTCACTTAAAAAAATGTAGGAGATTTAAAAATTTTAATATCGAAAGCAGCACAATTCAACACCTTATGTGATGTACCAACCCATAATTCAGTAACTTCCTGAAGTTTCTCTAGTGACTTTGAGAAGGGTAAACACTAGCGAAATCGATCATTGTACAGTCAATGGCAATAATAGAACTGAAGGGAAAGCTGTTTACACATATACCCACACACCCATACACATAACATCTATAAGCCTATCTCTCTTAGACAATTCTGCCATTGGCCATTTTCATTTAAAATGATCTTACAAATAGAGGTCTCCCTCACTCCCTAAATCAAGTCACTCTGGACTGATACAGTATTTAGTTCAGCTCAATTCAGTGTTGAGCCATGATCCTACTTATCAGGCTAGATTTTTCTGCTCATGTATCTATATTAGTAACGTTAATTTTAGTGATGATGCACAGAAATGCACCCTTATTTGAAATATATATGAAAAATGGCAGGACTAATCTTGACACAAAGTTCAGGAATTGCTTCAAAAATCTCTAACAAAAAGCCTCAGTTTGCTCACCTAATTATATCTAGTTCTTTTTTTTTATGAGACAAAAGGAATAATAATAGGTAAAAAGTACAGTTCTTGATAAGAAAGACAATAAATGTCCACACTCATTTTTAAGTCCTACAAAATGAAAGTTTTTTTAACACCAGTGAATAGATTAAAATAGATTAAATTTGCAGGAATTGTATTTTTGTATTATAATTGTGCAGCTTTAAAGGGTTAAATATGTGTCTATGAAAATATATGAAACTGATTTTCATTAATATTTTAAGTCATTTGGAAGCCATGGAGGGATTTGTGTGTGTGTTGGTTGGAGGGAGCAGAGAGTGAGGGTAGAAAGAATAAATGAACTTTTTGTAAAATGAACCCTGTGAAATTACTTCTTATATTATATACAATTAGAGTTAAATAAAATATAAGGTAATATGTCAGCCTGTCTTCTTCCCTTTTACTTATTTAGTTCTGTGTTTGAAAGACATTACATGAAGAACTACATAGTTTTGAGTTATTGAAAACATAGTTCCACTCTTTTGAGGACATTCTGGCCAGTGCAAATTGACATTCTTAAAGTGCTACATGTACTTTAGCTCAAAAATATAATTTCTAAGTATTTATTTTGGCTGTACACACACACACACAACACACACACACACACACACACAGACCATTACTATAGCATTGTTCAAAAAGAAAAAAAGTAGAAATAAATATTTTTAAAAAGAGTTTAGGTATACAGATTATAGCAATTTTCATATAACAATATTGTAATTAAAGGAGATTTATGGCTAAAGGAAAATGCTCACAATGTAATGTTAAAAAAAGTAGGTTATTCTAAGTGTGTGTGTGTGTGTGTGTGTGTGTGTGTGTAGAGAGAAAGAAAGAGACAGTGGGAGAGGGGAAGATAAAGAAAGCACTTTTCTCTGTGACTAAAGTGATTTTTATTCTCTTATTGCTTCTTATTTGTATTTTTTTTGAATCTTTAGGATTATTTATTACATTTTCCTAAGCTATTTTAAAATATATTGTTCTGACTGTATATTAAGTTATAAATTTAATATAAAATATAGTAATGTTACCATTGAAATTAATACATATAAAAACTTGGATGAGATGCTTATGCAACATAATGCATTCCATATACAGTGTGTATGTTGAGTGATGACCACAGAATGAATTTACAATTACATACTTCAATGGTGAACAAACAGCTGTCATGTAAATTGACTATATGCCTGAATGCTTGCTTTCACATAATACTAAAAATAAAGGTATTATATAGAAAATATATGTTTAAAATTTACATAAGCATCTTGTGATTTTAGTTGTCCTCTTAATCTTATTTCTGATCTTGTAGCCATCAAGTGGTTCTCAAATATTTCTTCCATTCTTTAAATCTCATAGTTTATATTTTATATCAATTAGGAATTAGTAATTTCTTAGTAACAACTACTAATTTTTCAAAACATTGAAAAGATATGATAATTATTAGCTGTCCAGAGTCAATAGTTACCTACTTCCTATAGTAATTAGAAAGGTGGCGCTTTAACACCCTAAGCAGTTAAAAAAATATAGCTAGAATTTGATGTTGGTAGTGATAAATTGTTGCTGAGTTTTAAGCAGGGATTTAATCTGTTTAGATTTGCATATTTGATTATTTTTTTTCTAGACTATAGATTGAAAGAGAGCAACACTGGAAGCAGGGAGAATAGGGCTACAGGGCAATTATCACAATGCACATAATAAATGATGAAAGTCTAAAATGGGACAATGACATTAGAAATAGAGAGGAGGGACTGAATTGAAAGATGTCTCCAGTTCCTTTGCCTTTATGAAGTTTATAGTGTTTAGACATGTGTCTGCCAAATAGGAAATACTAATATTTTTATTTTTGTAACATCATCTATAATATCCAACATATTCTTAGAAATTACTTCTATATGGTAACAGCCAACATCCCAGCTAGAAATAGAGGAAGCTCATTCAAATTGTATAATTTGAAGGATGATTAATAAAGGCATACTTTAAAGAGCTGGGAGGAAATTGGAATGCATCTATCCTGCACAGCGTATCATCTTTGAGAATTGCCTCTGAAGGAGGAATGCATGATATCCTGTACAGCATATCATCTTTGATTATGTACAAAAGATTCAGCTTTAAAGTAGCTATGGGTGAGCTATGTATTATAGATACCCATAAAATATCAATCAATTTTAATAACTTAATTTTTATTTTCAAACTACCTTTGTGCAAAATTTTTCAGTGTGGGTTATAGTTTTCTAAGTGTTATTTAAAATGAATAGAAAAGTTGTAGGCAAAAACAGTGGTTTGTATTTAGCTGAAGTATTTAAAAAAAATAAACTTTCAAAATCTTATTCCTCTTTGTTTTCTCATGAAAAGCCTACGTCTTTTTGATTGTTTTAGTTCCCATTGAATGTACTCCTTTTCTTCCCTCCTTCAACCCTTCCACCCTTCATTTATTTATTTAACAAATATTTATTGAGGACCTACTCTTATATAGATCATGTGCTTGTTCCTGGGACAAAAATGTGATTAAAAAACTATAGTTCTCAAAGGGGCAGAAAGTGAGAGTAATCCTCTCTGGTTCTTAAAGTGCTAGGAGTGGCTTTGTGGAAAGCATGTGAATAGGTTTTGGAAGAATGACACATATCAACTGAAGAAGGATAATCTAGATTGGGGTTTCTAAAAAAAGTGGCACTGCGGACATTTTAGACTGGATAATTCTTGTTGTGGGGGCTGTCCTGTGCATTGTAGGGTGTTAAGCAGCATCTCTGTCTGTGATTCACTAGATACCAATAGTTCCTCTGTCCCCAGTCCTAACAACCAAAAATATCTCCAGATACTGCCAAAATTGCCATTGGGGAAAACTCATCCCCACCTGAATACCAAAAATCTACACTGTGGAAAACCAAGTTTGGGGTACCTGGGTGGCTCAGTCAGTTAAGCGTCTACCTTCATCTCAGGTCATGATCTCAGGGTCCTGGGATCAAGTGCTGGGCTCTCTGTTTGGAGGAGAGTCTGCTTCTCCCTTTCCCTCGGCCCCTACCCACCCCTGCTCATGCTCTCTCTCTCTCTCGCTCTCCCCCTCCCTCTCTCCCAAATAAATAAATAAATAAAATCTTTAAAAAATATATATGCAAGCATCCTCAGAAATGCACTTTGTAAGATGTATATTGGTCTTCAGATTAATATCCATTACTTGTGAAAAAACAGAGATGTACTAACAAAAATAGCTATATTTCTTTTTATTTGAGTATAGTTGACACACAATGTTACTTTAGGTTCAGGTGTACAAGTTAGTGATTTGACAAGTTTATACATTGTGCTATGTTCACCACCAGTGTAGCTACCATCTGTCTTGTTACATAACTATTACAGTATCATTGACTGTATCATTATGCTAAGCCTTTCATTCCTATGATTTATTCATTCCATAACTGGAGGCCTACATCTTCCTCGCCCCTTCACCCATTACTGGATATGACTGAGTGAAGAATTAAAAATCTCTTATTTCCTAAAGAAATTCTAAAACTAAAAACAACCAAACAAAAACCTAACAAAATTATTTCAGAGCTTTGAAAATTGACAAAGTGTGTATCATAACTTGAGAAGCATTTTGTTTAAAAAATGCTAAATTATACATAAGAACAGAAGAAATCTTGCCATTTTTGACCAGGACTGCTCCAAACTCCAATTCCAATCCCCTCCCAGATAAGTCAGTATGGAGTTTTTGCCAGAGATAGATGAGTGGTAAGGATTAGCATCAAAGTAGCTGCAAATCCCCATTTTCATAGTAGCATTATTTACAATAGCCAAGACAGAAACAACCTAACTATCAACAGATAAATGGATAAAGAAGTTAGAGACAGAGAAAGACAAATAAGGTATGATCTCACTTAAATGTGGAATCTAAAAACAAATAAATAATAGCCAAACTCATGGAAAAGACATCAGATATATGTGGTTACTAGAGAAGGGAGTTGGAGAGAGGGGGAATTAGAAGAAGGTGGTGAAAAGGTACAAACTTACAGTTACAACATAAATAAGTTTTAAGGATGTGATATATATTATGTATGTGATATATATTAAGAGAGGGGGAATTAGAAGAAGGTGGTCAAAAGGTACAAACTTATAGTTACAACATAAATAAGTATGAAGGATGTGATATATATTATGATGTCTGTAGCTAACACTGCTATATGATATATATGAATGTTAAGAGAGTAGATCCTAAGAGTTCTCAACACAAGGACTTTTTTTTCTCTTTTTGCTTTCTTTTTTATTGTATCTATATGAGATGATGGATGCTAACTAAATTTATTGTGGTAATAATTTCACAATAAATGTAAGTCAAACTATTATGCTATACACCATAAGCTTATACAGTGATATATCTAAATTATATTTCAATAAAACTGGAAAAAATAAGAAAATCATGAAAACAAATAATGGATATTGGATTGTGTTTGTATCCATAGGTATTTTTTTCCCTGAAAATTCAAAAAACTGTTTTGGAATTATCACATGTAGACTAAACTACTTGTTAAATTATTTTATAGTGAAAATTATTTTTACCTAGGCATATTGACCTGCAAAAACAGAATTTCCAGTCCTGTGCCAAAAAAAGTAGCTGCAAAGAAGATTTTGACATATGTGCACTGAGCTCACATGTGGTGGCATTGTTAGTGGAAATGACCTAGCACTCTGTGAGTCAGAAAGACAAATGGCTCTACTAGCCAGAGGTTACATCGGTGGCAGTGGCTAAAGTATTGCTGGCTGAAGCTGTGTGCATGTCTAGTGGCGGCTGAGAGGGCCCAAGCAAACCACATATCCCAACTAATCCCAAATATGTGCACATGTGCGTATGAAACACAAAAAGGTCCAGTGTAAAATGAAAACCAGAGAAGATTTGTGAAAAGATTTAACTTTGCACTCTCCTACCCATAAATTAGCTGAGATATGAAATTGGCAGATAGATTACTAGAGAATGAAAGATTTACTGGAACAAGGGGGACAAAGGCAGTGAGATGAAATTTTTAAACCACTGAAGAAAATGAACTCTGAATCAAGAATTCAATATCCAGCAAAACTATTCTTCAAAAGTTAAAGTGAAATAAAGATATTACGAGATAAACAAATACAAAGATTATTTGTTGCTAGCAGACGTGACTTATAAGAAATACTACAGGAATCCTTTGGGTTGTTAGGAAATATCAACAAATGACAACACGAATCTTTTTAAAAAAGCAATGGAGAACATTAAGAGTGGTAAATATATGAGTAGATATAAAAGTACTATAAATAATTTTCTCAATTTTGCTCTTACTCCTTTAAAGTTCTAAGATTAAAAAAATAATTATTATAACACCCTATACTTGAGTTTATAACATGCATGGATATAATGTAAGTGATAAGAGCACAAAAGAGGGAGGAGGGAAGAGAGCTATATTGGAGTAAAGTTTTTATATTTATCACAGTTAAATTAGTATTAATCTGAAGTAGACTGTGAAAAGTTAAGATAAATATTATAATCCCTAGAGCAATCTTACAAGAAAGTAACTCAAAACATACAATAACAATAATCAGAGGTACAAAAAAATTAATTTAACATAAAGGAGAGCAGTAAGTGAGGAAGAGAAGACCAAGACAAGAGACATATAGAAAGCAAACTACAAAGTAGTAAATGTAAATCCAGCTAATAGTCAGTGAAAATTTTGGGTAAAGGTGAATGGTGTAAACATTCCAAACAAAAGTCAGAGATTGTCAGACTGAATACAAAGGCAAAAACTTCCTATATGTTGTCTATAAGAGATACAACTTATATTCAAAAAACACAAATGGGTTGAAAGTACAAGGATAGAAAAAATACATACCATGCAAACAGTACTAGTAAGAGAGCTGGAGTTGCCCAGCTGATTGTGCTGTAGATCTCTCTCCTAACAGAAAACACAAACAAGAAAAGCATCATTATTTGAAGGCGTAAAGGAGAGAAGTGAAGTTACACTTTCTAGTGACTGTTTCTAATCAAACATTTTTATAAATTATTCTAAGAGTTGCTTAATCTTTTTTAAGTGTGGCAAAAAAATGCATAATCATAAAATTTGCCATGTTAACATCTTCAACATTTCATTAGTATTAGGTATATTTTCATTGCATTGCAAGCAATCTCTAGAACTTCATCTTGCAAAAACTAAAGCTCTACCTATTGAACAACTCCCCATTTCCTTCTCCTCCCAGCCCCTGGTAACCACCATTATACTTTCTATTTCTGTGAATTTAACTACTGTAGATAGTTCATGTAAGTACAATCATGTGATATTTGTTCTTTTGTGACTGGCTTATTTAACTTAGCATAATGTCCTTGAGGTCCATCCATGCTGTAGCATGTGGACAGGATTTCCTTCCTTTTTAAGGTTTCCGTGACATGTATATACCATGTTTTATTTATCCATTCATCTATCAGTGGACATTGAGGTTGTTTTCATATCTTGACTACAATAGTAGAGCTGTTATGAACATGAGTGCACAAATATCTCTTCAGGATCCTGCTTTCAGTTCTTTTATATATATACATGTATATATACATATACCCAGAAGAGGAATTGCTATATTGTATACTAATTATTTTTTTTTTGAGGAACCTCCACATTTTCACAAGGACTACATTAAGACCAATAGTGGACAACAGTTCTGATTTCCCCACATCCTTATCAACACTTGCTATTTTACTTTTTTTAAATTTATTTTAATTTATTATTATTATTATTTTTAATAGTAGGGTGATATCTCATTGTGGTTTTGACCTGCACTTCTCTTATTATTAGTGATAGTAAGCATCTTTCCATATGCTTGTTGGTCATTTGTGTATCATCTTTGGAGAAATGTCTATTCAAGTTCTTTGCCCACTTTTAAATTGGGTCATTTTTGTTGTTGCAAATACTTTGATTTCCTTCTAGGTTTGTCTAAGTGGCAGAATATAATAGATGTATTTTGAAGACCATATATTAGTTATAAACATCTAAATCCCTTTCCATTTCTGTGAATCTCATTGTATTGACTCTTTTTTTTTTAACTTCTTCAAGTATCCATGAAAGACATTAAAAACAGTTATTTAGTTCAGTTTTTGTTCCTTGGAGTATTAATACCTTACATATCACACAAACAAACTTTAGTTGTAATACTTTTTCAAATTAAAAAATATGAAATAACACAGTAGTGGTTCTCTTAAAATTGATCTAAATTTAAGGTAATTTTTCTCTGATATCTCTAGTTTTAAATCCTTAGGAATCTATCTTAAAAAACCACAGGAATTAAGGCAGAGTAATTTATATATGTACATAATACCCCAAAATACAATAAATAATCAGAAGTTGTTCATCACCTGTGTTATTTAAGCAACATGTTGATTTTGATTAATACACATACACATAACATGGAATACCATATGTATCCCTCTAACTCAGCAAGCTGAGCTTGGGAAATCTATACCATGAATAGCAGAAAACACTACAAACACTTCCTCTTGAATCTAGCTATGATTTTTTGGTTACACTTTATTGGCTTGCATAACAACCTGTGTAAAATCCCGTCAACATTTCCAGTCAATTCTGGGAATATCTTTCCTTTCTTTTTCTTTCTTTATTATATAGAACTATTACACTGAGACTCTTTCTTTAGACTAATCTGAAAACAGAAATTTTGCTTTCAAAATGAATATATTTTCATCAGATCAGTTTATGTTCAGAGATATGTTTTATAAGGTAGATTCTTATTTCTGCCCAAGGATGAATTTCTATTCCTAAATATATCAAAATAATTAAACCCATATGTTATATGATACAGTATACTGACTTATAAAGAATGATTGAAACACATATGAATTCAAAACCTGTCTATTTTTGTGACATTGAAGATATAATACATTGATTCCTCATGATAAATATTTCACAACTGAATGGAAATCAGTATCACAGTAAGATTATTTTAGATTTATATTCCTATAATAATTCAGTATTTATAATAGGCTATATTCATATAATGCTCACTATATTTCAAGCCATTTTTAAAAATGTTTTACATGTTTTAAATTATTCAACACAGTTTGAAGAAATATCAATATTCCATGAGGGTTCACAAACATTAATACTGAAAACAGCCATTAATATGAGCATACAAAGATCATGAGACTACTTAATATTCTAAATAATATTGATGGGTTTGAAAATTTTTGTGTTTGTATGATAAATTGTTTTCATATCACAAAATGTATTCATTTAAAATTTTAAAAGCTGTTTGTTCACAATTTCCAAGTGCCAACATGTGTATTTAGTCAATGCCAGAGGAAGATATGCAATTATGCACAAAACAACAACGGTAATACTTTCCTCAAACAGAAATTAACATGGTCTCTCTTTTTTTTCTTAAAGATTTATTTATTTATTTATTTATTTATTTATTTATTTATTTATTTATT
>NC_058404.1:97599798-97618740 GCF_002201575.2 Neomonachus schauinslandi
ATTTATTTATTTATTTATTTATTTATTTATTTATTTATTTATTTATTTATTTAACAGAGAGAGACACAGCAAGAGAGGGAACACAAGCAGGGGAGTGGGAGAGGGAGAAGCAGGCTTCCCGTGGAGCAGGGAGCCTGATGTGGGGCTTGATCTCAGGACCCTTTTATCATGACCTGAGCTGAAGGCAGACACTTGACCACTGAACCACCCAGGTGCCCCAGTGTGGTCTCTTTTTGTTTCATTTCCATCTTGGTGTAGAATCTGATACAGAAGTATTGACTTCACAAATTTGGTTTAGTTGAAATTTAATTTATTTCTCACTTGTAACCAAGGAAATATAACATACATGAATATCATAACTATAAAAATGTGAGATTTAATTTTTAATGCCTGCATGAAGGTAGAAATCTGGCATCTTAATGATATCATATTTCATAATCTTTAGCTGGAGCACAGAAGATTGAAGGGGAATTTAGTGTACTATGATTTGCAAAAAGGTATTTTTATAACTTCCAACTTTAGTATCAGTGAAAAAAATATGCTGGTAATCCATGAATGTTGGAATAGGGACATATTTTGAATAATATTCTAGGTGTCTCAAAGGAGCCTTTGGAGAATATTGCTGGGTCCTATGAAAGGAAGTTATATCCCTATTTAAAAAAAAACTAGAAGACTTCTGGTTAGCAGGTGAATTAACAAAAATAATCAACTTGGGAAGGCTTTCCTTTTCAAGGAATCAACTCAGGGTAAAATTAGGCACAAGAGGAGAGGTGTATGTTGTATTTTAGTGTTTGTGGTTGATTTTGCCACAATAGTGCAACAGACTTAAAAAGAGTTATCCCCCAAATAACACTTTTCCAGAAAGAGTCATAAACTCTTCTTCTGGAGATGCCACTGTTTGGTTTGAGTGGAGAATAACTTTACCAGACTTCCATTGTGAAATATCCAGATTTTCCATGGAGTGTTCCAGACTTTGAGAAGGCAAAAGGAGTTGGACACATGATTCTTAGCCATACCAGAGGGAAGGCTTTAGAAAATTAGTTTATAGTGACTCAAGTCAGCAGCTGATTATTTATCATACAGGATGTATTGGTCTGGAACATATGTGACTTGGGAAACCTCAATGTCATTCTAACAGACTCAGCCTGAGCCCTGTATCTGTCTGAGGAATGAGTGAATACCACAGTGTTGGAACACTGGTGATAAAGATGATGAAAACTTCCATTTATCTGCCAGACACTTGGAGTTACCAAATTCTATATTGTGCCCCTTATCCAAGAAATCAAGAGGTACCTTTAGTATGGGAATATGTATATTTCCCTAATTCAGCTGAAAACAGTGGGATACCAAAGAATTGCCTTAAAATATTTGAAGGTCTGTCATGTGGATGAGTGATGACACTAATTCCCTTTATTGTCTGGAGCAGTTAGAAGGAGAGCATAGGATAAGCAAGTGAAACATATAGGGAAATAGTCTTGATTACAATAAAGCCTTCTGTAATGTCCCCAGCTATAGTAATGTTTGACCTCTGAACTCCTCATTTTTTAAAGAATCTCATTGTCTTTTAAGGGAGCCAATTGTACTGCTAAATTTTAGAAAGATTTTCTTTACTTCTAGTCCACTAGAACTCTAAATGTTTTTGTGATATTAACTCTAAAGCCCTTTACAACTACACTGTTGGAGAAAGGGAAGAGCCACTGGATGGCAATGCAGCTCTTAGGATAAAAGCTTCTTTGTTTATGCTTCTTTAGCTTTCATGTTATGAGAGTTATGTTCTTTAACAGACAACCAAAGTACTCCTATCTCTGACCTGGACCTTACCCTCTTTAGTTTAATCATTTCTGATTTATATTAAGCCGGGGTTAACATGCACCTGTATTTTTTTTAAAGATTTTTAAATTTATTTATGGGGGCATGGAGGAGCAGAGAGAGAGGGACAAGCAGGCTCCGCACTGAGCATGGAGCCCAACTGCAGGCTTGATTCCAGGACCCTGAGATCATGACCTGAGCCAAAACCAAGAGTCAGCTGCTTAACTGACTGAGCCACCCAGGTGCCCCAACATGTACCTATATTGAATGCCTCTCTGAACTGAGCCTAGGAAGACCTGTGATATATTAGCCAAGGTATTCTTCTTGTACTGGACTGTCATCATGCCATTGACAATATTTTGTGCTATATGTACAAGTGGGAGAGCACATAGATAGCCAAGAAATACATAGAAATACATTCTAAATTTTCTAAATGAGGATTTATATCAAGAAAAACATATCTAAGCCCCCAAACAACAGTAGGTCATTTTTGACTATGTAATACTAGCTCAAATTCTATAGGAAAATACTTAATGAAATTATTTTTTGCTACATATAGTTTGCATCTTCTAAATATTACATTAATTGTGTAGTTCTAAATATTTTACTTAACTATTGTTGCTTAAGAAGAAAAAAATCATTAATTTCCTTTTATTTAGTTATCTATGAAATATGATTATTTAAGATGAAATAATTTGATATCAACACTGCGTTATAAGAATGAATTAAAAATGAATAGAAGTGCATTCATGGTATTGATTCAGTATTGCTATTACAATCCAGTGTAACTTATTAATTTATTTTAGTCATCTATAAGGTTACAAGAAAAAGTACCTATAAAAATTGAAATTATAAACTTACTCCTTGCCAGTTGAAAATCTAAGGTTTCTAAGTTAAAAAAAAACCTTTTCCCATATTAAGGAAAAATTATAAAATATAAACATTTGGTAAAAGTTGCCCCAAATACTTCAATCAGTCTATTGGCATAGAGCAAATTCTCTCTTATTGTATTGTAGTGTGTGTGTGTGTGTATGTATGTGTGTGTGTACAGTGGTCTATGTTTAGTGAAATGCTTGAAGGAAATGAGTCTTTGATTGTAATAGTGATGTTGTAAGCAGCATGTCTTCAAATTGTTGAGGTAACCTAGGATCATAGGATATTTTCCCTTAGAATATTTTGTTAATGTTGAGGTTGCAGATTGTTTATATTTATTTAGAGCTTTTTGGCACAGCATTAACCTTATATAAGCATTCACACTCTGAGCTAAAGGCCATCAAATTAACTGTTCCATATTTTTGATGCTTAGGAAATATTTCTGTAGTTAATAAGTGATAGAATCAGTATTGAAACCCAGGCAGGCTGGCTCTAGAGGCCACACTCTTAATCACAACACAGTACTACTTTTCTAACTACACTAAGATGAGCAGACCTGACATTCTGGTGAAGTCCCATGATCCTGGGAAGTTAAAGAAAAGCAGGGAAAATGGACAGAAAGGATTTCATGGATTATAGGAAAAAAATGGAATAAGTAATGAATGGATGCGTGAAAATGTTTTTAAATTTAATTGTGGTGTTTTGTTAGTGAATTAAGCCAAGTTCCTCCATATTGTAATTTAAAAATTCAAGCTATTCATTAGCACCTTGATGGTTTGTTCCATTTTTTAAATATCCTCCAAATACTCCAAAATATAAGAGTCAAAAGATAAGTGGAAACAATGGTTTGATAATGAAAACTACTCTAGTCACAGTATTGGCATTTCCTTTGAGATATTAAAAAAAACATTTGTTCCACTTGGATTTGTCCATAGTTTAAAAAAATAAAGTTAGATTTCCTTTATTAGATATATACTACTTATACCAAAAACATTTTTAAATTGACTCATAATTCATGTCTTAAGTCATCTTTAACGTAATGATATCAGTTGAGCACTAAATATAGATCAAACATCCTACTTACCTATGTGAGTCATATTTAGAGAGATCATTTAGGAATTTCATATCCTAAAATATAATTCAAATTATTCATATATGGCTATTTCTTATTTTATTTATTCCTTATCAAATATTTGTCAACTCTAAAATATGTTAAACACTGTAAGCATTTAGAGATACTTGGGTTTTACAATCCAGAGTGGAAAAACACATGTAAAAATGTAATTAAATACAAATTTAATTAATTGTCAAAAAGAAGTATTAAGTTCTTGCAAAGTATAGGCTGGAGAACCAAATAGAATCTAGGTGAAAACCATGCCATGGAAAGAGAAAGACCTGAAGGACAACTTGCATGTGGTGGTGGCAATGGTAAGCATTCTGGTAAGCATTCCATGCAGATGAGAGGCATGTGAAAATGCCTTACAGGCAAATGGAGTTTTGAATACTTGAGGAACTGAATAATTCTAGATACCGTGTTAAAAAACGACACTAAGTAAATTTGGAAGGGTGGGCAGGAGCAAGTCATTTGGGAATTTGACACATATTTGGAAATATATAGGTCTTGTGTAAGAGTCACTGCAGGATTTTAAGCTGTTGAAATGTCATAACAAGTATGCATCTTTGATATTGTTTTAATAAAACATAGCAAATATCAATAGTATTTTGAGAAGGATTGCATTGAGTGTGTAGATTGCTCTGGCCAGCATAGACATTTTAACAATGTTTATCCATCTCTTTGTGTCTTATTCAATTTCTTTCATAAGTGTTCTGTAGTTTATAGTACACAGATCCTTTACCTCTTTGGTGAGGTTTATTCCTAGCCATCTTACGGTTTTGGGTGCAATTGTAAATGGGATCTATTCCTTAATTTCTCTTTCTTCAGACACATTGTTAGTGTATAGAAGTGCAACTGATTTCTGTACATTGATTTTGTATCCTGCCACGATCCTGAATCGCTGTATGAGTTCTAGCAATTTTGGGATGGAGTCTTTTGAGTTTTCCACATAAAGTATCATGTCATTTGCAAAGAGAGAGAGTTTGACTTCTTCTTTGCCAATTTGAATACCTTTTATTTCTTTTTGTTGTCTGATTGCTAAGGCTAGGACTTCTAGTACTATGTTGAACAATAGTGCAAATAAAATAAGTCTATACAGAGAAATTAATTATAAATTTTTTAGTGAAGAGTAATAGTGGCCTATACTTGACAGGAGGGATAGAAGTGATTTCTTTTTTTTTTTTTTTTTTATTATTAATTTACTTTTATTTTGAAACATTGTTTCAAACATAAAGGTTTTATTTTGAAACGTTTAAATTATTTCAGCTGAACATTTCTTTTCTTTTTTTTTAGATTTTTTAAATTTTTTTTTTTTTATTCTTATGTTAATCCCCATACATTACATCATTAGTTTTAGATGAAGTGTTCCATGATTCATTGTTTGTGCATAACACCCAGTGCTCCATGCAGAACGTGCCCTCCTCAGTACCCACCACCAGGCTAACCCATCCTCCCACCCCCCTCCCCTCTAGAACCCTCAGTTTGTTTTTCAGAGTCCATCGTCTCTCATGGTTCGTCTACCCCTCCGATTTCCCCCGCTAGAAGTGATTTCTTAACTGAGATATTTATAAAATATATGAGAGGTATTTAGGCCTAGTAATAGATTAAATATGGAGAGTGATAAAGTAGAAGAATGTGGGATATACTGAAGTATTGGGGCTTAGTGTGAATTCTGAAAAAGATGCTAGTAAACTGCTTATCGTAAGTACTCAAACTAAGTTAACACTCCTTTGCTGCTTCTGTTTCCTTTCTACATTTTATCTGACACATGCTTTATTTCCTCAAGATGAGGGTGAATTAAAGATTAAAAAATATAATGAGTACATAATACAGTATTGTAGACTATAGGTACTATGCTGTACGGAAGGTATCTAGGACTTATTCATCTTGTATAACTTCACCTTTATATTCTTTAACTAATAACTCCCTGATTTGCTAATGCGGTAAAATCTTATGTTAGATGTTCTTATAATATACACATACACACACAAATAAATAATAATAATAGTAATAGTAATGATAAAGAGGGCAGGAGAAAACTTTTAGAGGGGATTGGTATGTTTATGGCATAGGTCGTGGTGATGGTTTCTCAGGTGTATACTTATATTCAAATTCATTAAGTTATATAAATTAAATATGCACAGCATTTTGTGTGTCTACTATAACCCAGTAAAGTGGTTAATAAAGAAAATGGAATGAGAAAGAAACAAAAAGACAGTAAGAAATAAAAAGCAGTCAAGGAAGAATCATTTGGTAGAGAGGCGGAAGAGAAATGCACTTCATGATAACCACATAACAGACTGTTAGGAAGGGAGAGGATGAACACAGCAATTACTGTGTAAACTTTTCTACTATTTCGAACCTGTACTTTGTATTTGTTTTTTTTAATCTTTTCTTATTATGTTATGTTAATCACCATACGATACATCATTAGTTTTTGATGTAGTGTTCCATGATTCATTGTTTGTGCATAACACCCAGTGCTCCATGCAGAACGTGCCCGCTTTAATACCCATCACCAGGCTAACCCATCCCCTCACCCCCCTCCTCTCTAGAATCCTGTTTGTTTCTCAGAGTCCATAGTCTCTCATGGTTTATCTCCCCCTCCAATTTCCCCCCCTTCATTTTTCCCTTCCTGCTATCTTCTTATTTTTTTTTAACATATAATGTATTATTTGTTTCAGAGGTACAGGTCTGTGATTCAACAGTCTTACACAATTCACAGCACTCACCATAACACATACCCTCCCCGATGTCTATCACCCAGCCACCCCATCTCTCCCACCCCCACCACTCTATTTGTTTTTTAAATGTTGCCATTTGGGGTTTCAACATCTCTAGCTTTTTTCCTTTATATGAGACCAGAGAATCCATAAAGCTAATACATATTGATTTTTTTATAGTACAAATATAAATTTCATATGCCTAAGGGTGAAGGAATAGGTGAACATAGCTGGTTACCCAGTTATGTTGATACATAAATAAGGTTCATATATAGTAAAAATTTGTACAAAATTATGTACTTTACTTGTTTTGAATACTCAGATTTATTTTAATGACTCAAATAATGGTAGAAATTAAAAATATGAAACATTCACAGCCTTGTCTTTTCATCATATTTTATCGAATTTTATAAAGAAAGTTACAGATTAGGGTGATATTAGTAAATTTGGGGATTATATAAATTATGAGAAAACATGAATATTGGGGTTTTAATACATTGATACAGTTCCTGAGAAAATATCATCCTTCACAATGTGAATTCAGATTTGACATTCTCTTGAAAATATAGAGGACATTGGGTTTCCCAAGTTTCTTTCTGAAAACTTTAGGATAAAGCAAAGTAAAGCTGGAAGAAATTGCTCAGAATGCTTCAGTGTATGTTAAGGCAAAAATATATTTCATAGGATATATTTTAAGATAATTTAAGTGGAATTATTTTTCAATGAAATGCTTAAAAAGTTTTAGCTGTCTGTTGGACTTAGATCACAGTAGTCATGATTGGAAAAATACCTCTTAGACCATCATGTTCATCCTTCTGCTTGGGCAAGATATGCCTCCATCCCAGGAGAGAGGAGTTAGCACTTCATATTTGCCAAGAAAGTATAATACCTTATAGGGTGCATAAGAGAAAACTTATTAGAGCCAAGTCAATGCAGGGTTTGACTTCTACCCGATAAACCCCTAAAAAAAAAAAAATGTACTTCTGTCATTCCAACTACACAGATCCTGGCAACCACATTCTTTTCCAGTTGGAGCATTTGTAAAATCTTATCAAGAAAACTATCCAATAAGAATATGTTTCTGTGCTATTTAAGGAAAGAAAAATAGAAGAAAATACCTTGAAGTCAAAAGAATTAGGATGAATATATTCCTGAAACAATATTTGGAAGTACAAGAAATGTTAAACCACAATGACAGATCTTTCTGGAAAAGATGAACTATTTATTCCATTTACCAGTAGAACAACTAGAAATGCAACTCATACACATGGGAACACAGTAAGACCTACGTGATGAGCATGAACAGTAGAAAATGGAAGACTTTAAGGCAAAGTTATGAATAATATCAAAACAAGCTGTTTAATATTTGAAGTCCTTTCCAAGCACAAGGATCTAGTATCCCACAGCTTATCACCACTTGATTGTGGATAAGGACATCTATTAACTCTTTAAGATCACTGCATTTCTACACCTCTGTTCATACATTCTCAGTCTCCTCTGTTGGTTCTCTCTCTCTCTCTCTCTCTCTCTTTTTTTTTTTTTTTCATTTCATTTTTTAAACAGGATGGGGTGGTCAAATGTAGAATCTGGTCTACACGCCATTATGTTTTGTTTGGTACTCACAATGTTTTTGCTTTTTAAAAAATATAAATAGTTGTCAATATTTAAGAATCATATTAATATCCAGAGTTTGAGTTTTCCTTGGTAAATTTTATTATTTTTATTTATTTATTAGAGAGAGAGAGAGAGTGCACAGGGGGAAGGAGCAGAGGGAGAGGGAGAGAGAGTCTCAAGCAGACTCTGTGCTGAGCATGGAGCCTGACACTGGGTTGGATCTCATGACCCTGAGATCACAACCTGAGCCAAAAGCCTAGGTAAATTTTATAATAGGAAAAATTTATTGGAATTAACATCACTCCCTTGAAGGCATTTGTTCCAGAGCCCACCACTGTCTCCACCACTTTCTTTGAAACTTGACTCTGAATCACAATGTCAGTGGCCACTTATCATCAGTTTATGCCATTATTATTATTTTTTACATCGACTATTTTATTAATTTACACCACCTGGCCCCAGAATAAAGCTTGAGTTTGAAATTTTCATCTCCAAGGTTGAATTCCTTCATGGTTTTATTCAAAAATCTTTTGTCTTTTTGTTTTATGACACCTCTCTGAATGAGATGAATGACTTCTAGGTCCCCAGTTACCAGCTATATGCTGAAAGTCCACAATATTCTCTGCCTGGAGTTCACTGTTGAGTTCCTGATATTTTATCTATTTGCCTATAGGATACTTTTATTTTTTTAACGTATGGGAAAGTCAAGTTCAATGTGTATAATCTCATCATTTTTCTTCTGTTAATATTCTGGTTCTTTCTTTCAGGATCAGGTAACACCGGTGGCACAGCCAAACACAGGGAGTTCCACTCAGAATGTTTAGAGATGTACATGGATTTTCTTACTTCTCCAATCTGTCCATGCACAATCCACCACAAAGGCCTTAAAATTATTGATAAAATCACTTTCAAATCCATTTACTTGTTTCTGTTTTACTCCCTTCCCTATGAACCAAGCTGTTATTATGTCATCAGTCTATGCTAATATTTGGTATTCTTTGAATACAAAATAGGCTTCAAATTGGCATTCTCATCTCAAGTTGTGTTTTTCTTCAATCCATGCTTAATCTTAGGTAGAGTGTTCTTTCAAATAAACAAATCTGTTCACATGTCCTATGTAAAACATTATAATATTTTCCCAATTCTCTTGAAATAAATTCAAAACACCTAAACATGTCTTACCCAGGTCCAGATGATCCAGACATGGCTAATCTTCTCTTGCATTCCTCTTCTTCCCTGAAAACCCCCTACTCAAGGAACTATATCCTCATTTAAGTTCCTACAATATACTGAACTTTATCACCTCTAGGCATTAATTCATAGTATAACTGATTTTCTAAAAATACTAATATTTTCAACTAGTATTTATTTTGGTAAGATGGATTTTACGCAGGTATTTGATTGAGGTGCACCTTATACTTATAGTAGCAGTTTTCATTTTTATTATCAAAGTTTATCAATTCAGAGTACTTTGATGACTGATTTATCAAGAAAGACAATAAATACATATTTCATCACTTGAAATTTAACATACAACTGATAGTAAATTGAGAAATAAAATAATAAGGTGAATAAATCAAGAATTAAATATTCATTAGAGCCACTTGATATATATTAACAGTATATTTATTTATTTTTAAATTTTAATTCCAGTATAATTAGCATACAGTGTTATATTCATTTCATGTGCACAATATCGAGATTCAACAATTCTATACAGTACTGTCAGTGTTCATTATGATGTGTGTACTCTTAATCCCCTTTACCCATTTCATCCATCTTCCCACCACTTCCCCTCTGGTAACCAGCAGTTGGTTCTCTATCATTAAGAGTTTTTTGTTTGTTTTGTCTCTTTTTTTTCCTTTGTTTTTTGTTTTTAACAGTGCATTCAATTAAGATTAAAATAATAAGGCCTAGTTGAAAAGTTACCACTTGATATTGTAAAACAAAGTAAGGGATATACAATTGGCTTTCAACAAGTACGCCAGGGGCGCCTGGGTGGCTCAGATGGTTGGGCGTCTGCCTTCGGCTCAGGTCATGGGCCCAGGGTCCTGGGATCGAGCCCCGCATCGGGCTCCTTGCTCGGCGGTAGGCCTGCTTCTCCCTCTCCTTCTACTGCTCCCCCTGCTTGTGCTCTCTCTGTCAAATAAATAAATAAAATCTTAAAAAAAAAAAAAACAAAAACAAAAAACAAGTACACCAAGACAATTCAATGGGGAAAGAATAATAGATCCTTTCATGAATGATTCTAGGACAGCTGGGTACTCACAAAAATTAACTCCAAATTGATCATAGACCAAAATGTGAGAGCTAAAGTTATAAAACAGTTAAGAGAAAAAAATGAGTAAATCTTTGTGACCTTGGGTTAGGCAGAGTTTTGTTAGGTATAACACCTAAAGCATAAGCAAGAAAATAAAAATAGAGAAACAGAATGCAACAAAATTTAAAACTTTTATGCTTTAAAGGACACTAGCAAGAAAGTGAAAAAACAATCCTCAGATTGGAAGAGAATATTTTAAAAATGTTTATATTTATAATATTTAAAGACCTCTTACAATACAATAATAAGAAAAATAATCTAATTTTCAAAAGTACAAAGGAAAGGAATATACATTTCTTCAAAGAATATGTACAAATGTCTAACAAGGACGTGAAAGGAATCACAAATCCTTTACTCACTTGAGAAATGCAAATCATACCCACTATGAGACACTATTTTACACTCACTAGGTTGGCTATTACAAAAGACAGATAACAACAAGTGTTTGTGAAAATTAGAGAAACTGGAGCTGTCATACTTCGCAGATGTGAAGGTGGAAAGGTGCAGCCACTCTAGAGCAGTTTGGCAGTTCCTCAGAATGTTAAACATAGAGTTATCTTGTGATGCAGCAATTCCATACCTAGGTGTATACCCAAGAAAATGAAAAGTTATGTTCACGCAAAAACTTGTACCCCAATGTTCACAGCAGCATTATTCCTAAAAATAGCCTAGAAGTGGTGACCACCCAAATCTCAATCAACTGAAGAGTAGATAGATAAAATGTGGTATATACATACAATGAAATATTATTCACTAATTTAAGTGAATGCACTACTTATATACCCTACGACATGAATGAAGCTGGAAAACATTGTGTTAAGTCAAATAAGCTGGTCACATATGACTACATAGTATCTGATTACATTTATATGAAATATCTAGAATAAGAGACAGAAAGTAGAATAGTGGTTTACTAGGGATGGGATCTTATGAGGGAAATGAGTAATGATTGTTAATATGCATAGAGTTTATTTTTGGAGTTATGAAATGTTCTAAAATCGTGGTGATGTTTGCATAAAAATCTGTGAAAATAATAAAAACCATTGAATTGTACTAGGGAATGAATTATATGGTATGTGAATTACATCTCAATAAAGCTGTTAAAAGTAAGTGGTATACTTATTTTTTTTTTTTTGTAAAAGTATAAAAAGTTGGATTTGAGTCTGGGTATTTTTCTTAAATATTCTATTAGTCAAAATATTTAAGGAAAAATGCCAGAGAAAAGCATGTTATTTATTCAGACATTCCTCATTTCAAGTACATAAAATGTCAGCGTGTACAAATATGCAGCAACAGAATTATACCTGAAGCTAAGTTTTAATTTCCAAGGAGTAGAAAACACCACGGGGATTATTGTAGTCAATTGCTGTCAACAAATTAAAGTACTTATAGCAAAGACTTTACCAGAAAATAACCAAATGTAATAAAAGCTAAGAAATTCTACAAATGCTGCTGTTCCCATAAGAAACCTATGGCATCTAAACAAAATGAAAAATTTTATTGTTAATTTATGCTAGAGCCTTTAGCGTTAATTTATGCTAGAACCTTGCTTTCACACATCAGTAAAGAGGTAACACCCAAATGGTTCCTCAGTATTTTAATAATTTGTGTTACAAGAGAAATAAAATCATTGACTCTATAGAAACGTATCTACAACTAGAACCAATCTTCCAGGACTTTTTACAATGAAATTTTTACAATTAAACTAAAACAGGGCATTTTATATACCTACTATTTTCATGACACAGTGGTAAGAACAGGGTTAATACTCCCAAAGATATGAGAATATTTCTTCATGAGTTGGGCTAAGAAAAAATATCTAATTCATGTTATATATAGTGACTCACATATAGTACAATGTTTTACATTCTTCTATTTAGTAAGGGGAATTATATTATAAGATAGATTTATATCACTCATACCCAAAGATATTCAATCTATTTATTAAAAGGAAAAATCTGTACTGTGAGAACCTAATCTACAACTAACAACTGAAACATAGCACACATGGAACATTCTTCAGTTTAGACCATAAACTAACCTTTAAAATGAGTCTCAGTAAGTTTGAAAACAAGCAAATTATGCAAACAAAATATGTTTTCTTACTGTAAACCAAATTAGAAATCAGCAACAGCAAGAAACCTGGGAAATCCCCAAACATTTGAAAATTAAATAGGTTACCACTAAGCAACTCATGAGTCAAAGAAGACATCTGCAGAGAAATTCAACAATATTTTAAGTGAAAATGTAAACACCACATTTTAAGGAAGCCTGGGATACAGCTAAAGCAATGTTTACAGGAAAAAATATATCTTTAAATGCCTATATTATAAGAGAAGTATTTCAGATATATAATCTAAACATGATATTAAGAAATTACAAAAAGAAGAGTAAACTGAACCCAAAAGAAGCAGAAAAAAATTTGTAAAGATTAGAGCAGTAATTAATGCAACAGTAAATAACAAAAAAATAAAAAGAAAATCAATGAAACCAAAGTGAGCTTTTTGAAAAAATGAACAAAACTGATAAATCTTTAGTCAGACCAAGATAAAAGGATATATGATACGAATTACAAAAATCAGGAATGAGAGAGGTCACTACTGACCCTACAGAAAAGAAAAGGCTTACATGGATGACTTTATACCAACAAATTAGCCAATTTAATAAAATGTAAAAATTCCTAGAAAGACACAAACTACAAACCTGACTCAAGAAGAACATGAAAATTTGAATAGACCATGAATGAGTAAAGAAATGAATTTGTAATTAATACTGTATCCATGAGGAAAATCCAAATGGCTTTAGTAATGAATTCTTTCAAATATTTAAAGAGAAAATAATACCAACACTTCAGAAATTCTTTCAGAAGACAGAGCACTTTCAAACTTATTATATGAGGTCATGATTATCTATATATCAAAGCAAGATAAAGATATTGCAAGGAAACTAAAGGCTAATATCATTCATGAACATAAACATAAATCATTAACAAAATATTTTCAAGGGTTTAAGAAACATTTTACAAGGGTTATGTATTATGTAAGTGCCATAATAACAGAAAGAAAGGAAAAATAAAACCACAGAGGAATCTCAACAGTTGCAGAAAAATCACTTGACAAAACCCAAAACTGTGTAAAAACCCTCAATAAACTATAAATACGAAGGAACTTTCTCAATCTGATAAAGGACATCTATGAAAAAAACACATTTAAAACCATATTTATTGGTAAAAAAGAAAAGACTTTCAGTCACTTATGAATAGGAATAAAACAAGGATGTCCATATAGTCAGTTCTGTTTAATATAGTACTGGAAGTTGTAGGAAGTTGTACTGTAATAAGATGTAAGCCTATATAAGAGGCAGGAAAGGAGAGAAAGAAAGAGAGATTAAAGGCATCTGGATTAAACAGAAAGAAGATGGTCTTTTTTTTTTTTTCTTTTTTACAAACCACATTTAACGTATCTGCACTTAGTTTCCTCATTATAAAATTGTGACTAGCAATATTTTTTCTACTCCCTTTAAAAAAAATGAGAGACAATATGAAAGCACTCAGTAGATTTCAAATTTCTTTAGAACTTGAAGTTATATTTTATTTTTATTTTTATTTAACTTGAAACTAAATATATAAATATATAAATATATTCTTCCTAGAAAATATATAATCACTTCTAAATACATATTTCAATACTTCCAAAACAACCTCTAAATATGTACTATCGAAATCCTGCTCAAAAAAAACAAAAACAAAAACAAAAAAAACAAGTATTTTGCTTTGGAGTGAGGAAAAAAAAAACCTTCTTGATTACGTCACTAAATGTGGAGGTGTATGTGTAAGCTGCCTGTTAAACAGAGATCTTAAAGTTTTTATTTTAGAAATATTGCAAAATATTACAGAGTTCCCATATACTCCACACCCAGTCTTCCCTCTTACTAACATTCTACATTTGTATGATACATTTGCCACAATCAATGAATCACTATTAGTTCATCATTGTTAATCAAAGTCCATACTTTTTTCATATCTCCTTAGCTTTTACTTAATATTCCTTTTCTGTTCCGTAATCCTACCCAGGCATCTTTTCTGATCCTATCCATGTTACCATATAACATTTAGTTATCCTGTCTTCTGATTTTTGATACCTTGGCAGGTTTTTTTTTTTTTTTTAAGATTTTATTTATTTATTTGAGAGAGAGAGTGAGTGAGAGAACAAGCACAAACAGGGTGGAGGGGCAGGACTCCTCTTTTAGCTTTTTGAGGAACTTCCATACTGTTTTCCAGAGTGGCTGCACCAGTTTGCATTCCCACTAACAGTGCAAGAGGGTTCCTTTTTTTCCACATTCTCACCAATACCTTTTGTTTCTTGTGTTGTTGATTTTAGCCATTCTGACAGGTGCGAGGTGATAGCTCATTGTAGTTCTGATTTGCATTTCCCTGACCATCAGTGATGTTGAGCATCTTCTCATGTTTCTGTTAGCCATCTATATATCTTTGGAGAAATGTCTATTCATATCTTCTGCCCATTTTTATTTAGATTATTTATTTTTTGGGTGTTGAGCTTTATAAGTTCTTCATATATTTTGAATTCTAAGCCTTTATCGGATATGTCATTTGCAACATCTCCCCTTGTGAAGGTTATCTTATTTTTTATTGATTCCTTTGCTTGCAGAAGCTTTTTATTTTGATGTAGTGCCAATAATTTATTTTTGCTTTTGTTTCCCTTGCTTCGAGAGACATCCAGAAAAAACTTGCTATGGCCAATTTCAAAGATGTTACCCATTGTGTTCTTTTCTAGGATTTTTATGGTTTCATGTCTCATATTTAGATCTTTAATCCATTTTGAATTTATTATTGAGTATGGTGTAAGAAAGTAGTCCAGTTTCATTTTCTGCATGTTGCTGTCCAGTTTTCCCAACACCATTTGTTGAAGAGACTGTCCTTTTCCCATTGGATTTTCTTTCCTGCTTTGTCAAAGATTACTTGATGATATATTTCTTGGTTTATTTCTGGCTTTTCTAGTCTGTTCCATTGATCTATTAAACATGAGTAGGACTAAGCTTCTACTATCCCCCAGATCAACATTAGACAGGAAACTAAGGATATATAAATTATAAATCCAATTCTGCTTACAATGTGCTGGGTAATTTTTTTTTGTTTTATCATCTATATGGGAGAACTATGGTATGCATGCATTTTATGTACTTCTATATAAAGTAAATAAGTTCATCGTTAGGTTGCAATAGTTGAGTAAATCTAAAAAACATGAGAATCTTGAATTAGAGGCTTATAGAAATAATCAAACTATTAATTGAAATCTATTCATCATAAATCCTTGCTATGTATCCAATCAACACATGATATTATAGAAGGTAAAATTTCATGGAGAGGTAAACATCATAAGTCATGCACTCAATTAGATCAGCCAAAAGAAGCAAACCATACTTACAGCTGAGTAACATGTTTTTATATGAAGAATCACTGAGTAAACTCTAAGCTAAGAAACTCTGAGTAAACTGAGCTAGTTGGCTAAAATACTAAAAGAATTAATTTGTTGGCAAAACTAAATGAATTATGATAAAGCTAAAGAAAAATCTCAACTTTGAGTAACAGTGAAATGAGAAAGAGAAGGAAAAAGAGGAGACGGAAAAAAGAATATGAGTCAGTTTGAAAATATGTTTAGTAATGCAGCATTAAAAAAACCCAGTCTCTGCTCAAAAATGTTATTCTCCTTAGGTGTTAAAGTAAAGCTATTTTGGAGTTAAAATTTGTTTTCTTTATTTATAATTTATAATGATAATACTACTAATAGTTTATTGATCACTTACTATGAGTAAGGCATTGTGTTAATCTCTTTCTAGACATTACTTCCTTAAGTCCTCCCAAGGATCTTGTGAGGTTGGTATAATTATCTTGAGACATTTCCAGACACGGGCATCAAAGCTTAAAAACTTTCTGTTAGTGGTTCATGATAACACAACTAGAAAATTCAGATTCAGTATTTAAACCAAAGTTTACCTACAAAACCCACTCCTAAATACTATATTCATAGCAGCTGATTTTGAATATGAGAAAAACGATTTCATGGTCTCCTAGGTTTCATAGATATGTTTACCTACCCCACAAAGAACACACAATTTTCAAAAGATCAGGAAGCATAGGTATTACGAGCTTATCCTTGGAAGTTTCCAAGTAATCTGCATGGTATTTGCCACATAAAGAATGTTGAGCACACGCACATAGTAGACATTGATCCATATGGGTAGTGTGCATATGTGTGTGTGTGCGCGTGCGCTTGGTGATGTTGGCAAGGATTTACCCTCATCATCAATATTTTGATCTCTAGGGATCAGTATCTTTCAGGCAGATTTCCTGAAACGTAAGTTTTGGAAAACATTTCACAATCATGGTATATCTTCTACTATATAGGTAATGATGAAGAAGTAAAGCATGAGTGAAGAGGTGGAAATAGTTTGGGAGAGCTTTCTTCTACATGGAAAACTTTTGGAGAGCCACAAATAATATAGAATAAATGGTATGACACTATATACACTTGTGATAATTTTTATGGTATATAATTGGGAGTCATCTGCATTCCAAACAATCATCACCTGTAACATGTTTTAAAAAAAGGTTTCACCATATTAAGACCTATGGTACACAAAATTTTCATTCTCTTAGTTTGAAGGAATTCAGTAAGAAAGAAAAAATACATTTGTCTTGTATTTCCTGTGACAAAATAACTATACTTCAATTTATAATCTATTGAACATAGTAAATTAATAGCAGCTGTTTGCAATGACCTTTTATAATCCATAGACAGACAGAATTTCAATGGAACTTGGAATCACAGAATTGGAATATTTCTTTGGTTTTGACTCCATTCGATACTATGAGACCTCTCAGCACTCTAATATTCCACACACATCTGAATTTGCTGACATAGTTTCACACATGTTTGCATGTGGAGTTAGCCATTTTTTTTCACACTCCCTGATGTCTGTTGTTGCAAAGAAAAATGGGAATGATGATATCTAAGCATGGCAAATAAATTGTAGCTGTTGACTCTACAGTGGTTCCAGACTGACACACCCTAGTTAGGCACTAATATTGGATATCCCGGCTCTAAGCTGCTGCAGCCATTTCATATAATTCTGTGTTTCAAAAGTGCATTTACACCTCACTACCAGCCTCTGCTACACTTGTGCCTTGTGCTACTAATGCTTTTTAAATATTTTAATGAAAGTTTGTTTCAGCTATCCACTCTCCTAGATCCTCACACATGGGTCTGTGGTGTAGAAGCTGAGGTCAATCTGAATCACCAACAGTGAATTTAGAATCACCCACATGTGGCCAGTGCCTGTTTTCTTGGGGAGATCTATTTCAACTGAGGCTTCTCTGTTCCTCTTGCTCATTGACACTTGACAGTCTTGTTGGCAGACTTTTCATGCAAACATAACCCTTCTTCTCATCATCCCCTGAACATATCAGAGGAATACCAGTGGCACTGTGGATGAAATATTCCCATAGTACTGAAGCAGCAAACCCTTCTGTGAGTAAGAAGGAATTCCTCCTGTTTGACTGCCTTTGGGCTTTGACATAGTTTTTTCCTGCCATTGGACTGGAACTACACCATCAACTCTCTTGTATCTCCATCTTGCTAATTATAAATCTTAAAATGTAGTCTCCATAATCATCTTGTGAATCATCTTGAATCTTGTGAACCAATTACTTATAGTAAATTAATTAGTATTTGTATTCTTTATATATACTCTCTCTCTCTCTCTTTCTGAGAGAGGGAGATAAAACTAAAAGAACCCATTGTCTTTATTTATAGATACCCAAAATGAAAGCATATGTCTGAGTTATATAAACTGCATAAAATATCATTTCAAAATGTATTTCAAATAAGATATTTGAACTGATATAACATTCTAATCTCACTAACTCTTTGAATTGTATTCTCTATGTTTTTTTTGGGGGGGGGGCTTAAACAGCAGACATTTATTTTCTCAACAGTTCTGGAGGCTGGAAGTCCAAGATCAAGGTGCCAGCAGATTTGGTTTTTTTTCTTTCCTTTTTTTTTTTTAATTTTTTTATTCTTATGTTAATCCCCATACATTATATCATTAGTTTTAGATGTAGTGTTCCATGATTCATTGTTTGTGCATAACACCCAGTGCTCCATGCAAAACGTGCCCTCCTCAATACCCACCACCAGGCTAACCCATCCTCCCACCCCTCTCCCTTATAGAACCCTCAGTTTGTTTTTCAGAGTCCATCGTCTCTCATGGTTCGTCTACCCCTCCGATTTCCCCCCCTTCATTCTTCCCCTCCTGCTACCTTCTTCTTCTTCTTCTTTTTTTTTTTCTTAACATATATTGCATTATTTGTTTCAGAGGTACAGATCTGAGATTCAACAGTGTTGCACAATTCACAGCGCTTACCAGAGCACATACACTCCCCAGTGTCTATTACCCAGTCACCCCCTCCC
>NC_058404.1:97623740-97878879 GCF_002201575.2 Neomonachus schauinslandi
TTGATGGACTCCTGTCTCACATTGAGGTCTTTCAACCATTTGGAGTCTATTTTTGTGTGTGGTGTAAGGAAATGGTCCAGTTTCATTCTTCTGCATGTGGATATCCAATTTCCCAACACCATTTGTTGAAGAGACTGTCTTTTTTCCATTGCACATTCTTTCCTGCTTTGTCGAAGATTAGTTGACCATAGAGTTGAGGGTCCATTTCTGGGCTCTCTATTCTGTTCCATTGATCTATGCATCTGTTTTTGTGCCAGTACCATACTGTCTTGATGATTACAGCTTTGTAATAGAGCTTGAAGTCCGGAAGTGTGATGCCTCCAGCTTTGCTTTTCTTTTTAACATTCCTCTGGCTATGTGGGGTCTTTTCTGGTTCCATACGAATTTTAGGATTATTTATTCCATTTCTTTGAAAAAAGTGGATGGTATTTTGATGGGGATTGCATTGAATGTGTAGATTGCTCTAGGTAGCATTGACATCTTCACAATATTTGTTCTTCCAATCCATGAGCATGGAACGTTTTTCCATTTCTTTGTGTCTTCCTCAATTTCTTTCATGAGTATTTTATAGTTTTCTGAGTACAGATCCTTTGCCTCTTTGGTTAGATTTATTCCTAAGTATCTTATGGTTTTGGGTGCAATTGCAAATGGGGTTGACTCCTTAATTTCTCTTTCTTCTGTCTTGTTGTTGGTGTATAGGAATGCCACTGACTTCTGTGCATTGATTTTATATCCTGCCACTTTACTGAATTCCTATATGAGTTCTAACAGTTTTGGGGTGGAGTCTTTGGGGTTTTCCACATAAAGTATCATATCATCTGCAAAGAGTGAGAGTTTGACTTCTTCTTTGCCGATTTGGATGCCTTTGATTTCTTTTTGTTGTCTGATTGCTGTGGCTAGGACTTCCAATACTATGTTGAATAGCAGCGGTGATAGTGGGCATCCCTGCCGTGTTCCCAACCTTAGGGGGAAAGCTCTCAGTTTTTCCCCATTGAGAATGATATTCGCTGTAGGTTTTTCATAGATGGCTTTTATGAGATTGAGGTATGTACCCTTTATGCCTATACTCTGAAGAGTTTTGATCAAGAAAGGATGCTGTACTTTGTCAAAAGCTTTTTCTGCATCTATTGAGAGGATCATATGATTCTTGTTCTTTCTTTTGTTAATGTATTGTATCACGTTGATTGATTTGCAGATGTTGAACCAACCTTACAGCCCAGGGATAAATCCCACTTGGTCGTGGTGAATAATCCTTTTAATGTACTGTTGGATCCTACTGGCTAGTATTTTGGTGAGAATTTTTGCATCCATGTTCATCAAGGATATTGGTCTGTAATTCTCCTTTTTGATGGGGTCTTTATCTGGTTTTGGGATCAAAGTAATGCTGGCCTCATAAAATGAGTTTGGAAGTTTTCTTTCCATTTCTATTTTTTGGAACAGTTTCAGAAGAATAAGTATTAATTCTTCTTGAAATGTTTGGTAGAATTTCCCTGGGAAGCCATCTGGCCCTAGGCTTTTTTTTGTTGGGAGAGTTTTGATGACTGCTTCAATTTCCTTAGTGGTTATAGGTCTGTTCAGGTTTTCTATGTATTCCTGGTTCAGTTTTGGTAGTTGATACATCTCTAGGAATGCATCCATTTCTTCCAGATTATCTAATTTGCTGGCATAGAGTTGCTCATAATATGTTTTTATAATTGTTTGTATTTCTTTGGTGTTGGTTGTGATCTCTCCTCTTTCATTCATGATTTTGTTGATTTGGGTCACTTCTCTTTTCTTTTTGATATGTCTGGCCAGTGGTTTATCAATCTTTTTAATTCTTTCAAAGAACCAGCTCCTAGTTTCGTTGATCTGTTCTACTGTTCTTTTAGTTTCTATTTCATTGATTTCTGCTCTGATCTTTATGATTTCTCTTCTCCTGCTGGGTTTAGGCTTTATTTGCTGTTCTTTCTCCAGCTCCTTTAGGTGTAGGGTTAGGTTGTGTACTTGAGACCTTTCTTGTTTCTTGAGAAAGGCTTGTATTGCTATATACTTTCCTCTTAGGACTGCCTTTGCTGCATCCCAAAGATTTTGAATAGTTGTGTTTTCATTTTCATTGGTTTCCATGTATTTTTTTAATTCTTCTTTAATTTCCTGGTTGACCCATTCATTCTTCAGTAGGATGCTCTTTAGCCTCCATGTATTTGAGTTCTTTCTGACCTTCCTCTTGTGATTGAGTTCGAGCTTCAAAGCATTGTGGTCTGAAAATAGTCAGGGAATGATCCCAATCTTTTGGTACTGGTTGAGACCTGATTTATGATCTAGGATGTGATCTATTCTGGAGAATGTTCCATGGACACTAGAGAAGGATGTGTATTCTGTTGCTTTGGGATGGAATGATCTGAATATATCTGTGAAGTTCATTTGGTCCAGTGTGTCATTTAAAGTCTTTATTTCCTTGTTGATCTTTTGCTTAGACAATCTGTCCATTTCAGTGAGGGGGGTGTTAAAGTCCCCCACTATTATTGTATTGTTGTCGATGTGTTTCTTTGCTTTTGTTATTAATTGCCTTATATAATTGTCTTCTCCCATGTTAGGGGCATAGATATTTATAATTGTTAGATCTTCTTGTTGGATAGACCCTTTAAATAGGATATAATGTCCTTCCTCATCTCTTATTACAGTCTTTGGCTTAAAACCTAATTTGTCTGATGTAAGGATTGCCACCCCAGCTTTCTTTTGCTGTCCATTAGCATGGTAAATGGTTTTCCACCCCCTCACTTTCAATCTGGGGGTGTCTTTGGGTCTAAAATGAGTCTCTTGCAGAAGCATATCGATGGGTCTTGTTTTTTAATCCAATCTGATAGCCTGTGTCTTTTGATTGGGGCATTTAGCCCATTTACATTCAGGGTAACTATTGAAAGATAGGAATTCAGTGCCATTGTATTGCCTGTAAGGTGACTGTTACTGTATATTGTCTGTGTCCTTTCTGGTCTATGTTGCTTTTAGGGTCTCTCTTTGCTTAGAGGACCCCTTCAAGATTTCTTGTAGGGCTGGTTTCTTGTTTGCAAATTCCTTTAGTTTTTGTTTGTCCTGGAAGCTTTTTATCTCTCCTTCAATTTTCAATGACAGCCTAGCTGGATATAGTATTCTTGGCTGCATATTTTTCTCATTTAGTGCTCTGAATATATCCTGCCAGTCCTTTCTGGCCTGCCAGGTCTCTGTGGATAGGTCTGTTGCCAATCTAATGTTTCTACCATTGTAGGTTACATATCTCTTCTCCCGAGCTGCTTTCAGGATTTTCTCTTTGTCTATGAGACTCGTAAGTTTTACTATTAGATGTCGGGGTGTTGACCTATTTTTATTGATTTTGAGAGGGGTTCTCTGTGCTTCCTGGATTTTGATGCCTGTTTCCTTCCCCATATTAGGGAAGTTCTCTGCTATAATTTGCTCCATTATACCTTCTGCCCCTCTCTCTCTTTCTTCTTCTTCTGGGATCCCAATTATTCTAATGTTGTTTCATCTTATGGTATCACTTATCTCTCGAATTCTGCCCTCGTGATCCAGTAGTTGTTTATCTCTCTTTTTCTCAGCTTCTTTATTTTCCATCATTTGGTCTTCTATATCACTGATTCTCTCTTCTGCCTCATTTTTCCTAGCAGTTAGTGCCCCCATATTTGATTGCACCTCATTAATAGCCTTTTTGATTTCAACTTGGTTAGATTTTAGTTCTTTTACCTCTCCAGAAAGGGTTTCTCTAATAACTTCCATGCTTTTCTCAAGCCCAGCTAGTATCTGAACTCTAGATCTGACATTGTACTAATGTCTGTATTGAGTAGGTCCCTGGCAGTCGGTACTACCTCTTGTTCTTTTTGTTGAGGTGACTTTTTCTGTCTTGTCATTTTGTGCAGAGGGGAACAGATTAATGAGAGAACAAAATGCTAGCAGAGTAACAATGTCCCCAGAAAATATACTCTAAACAAATCAGAAAAGACCTGGAACAGTGGGAAAAGAAAGGGAAAGAGAGAAAAAAGAAAAACAAAAAAAAGAAAAAGAAAAAGATAAAGATAAAAACAAACAAAAACAGAACAAAACAAAACAACAACAAAAAAATCAGAATGTGATCAAATATGATCAGGATGGTATATAGATCAGTGCCACACACTAGATTTTGGGTGTATTTTGGTCTGTTAGAAGAAAGTGCCTCCCAAAATTTTAAAGAAAGAAAAACATATATGTACAAAAATAAGGGTTGATATGATGAAGGGATGGAATATGACTATAAAGATGGAAATTATAAAAAATTTTATAAAAGGAATTGATAAGAAGTTGTTTGAAAAAAGAAAGAAGAGGATTTAAAAAAAGAAAAAAGAAAAATAAAGGGAGAGAATGTGATCAGGCAGGGGAGTAGAAAAAATCCATATACTAGAGATTTAGGGTATATTTTGATCTGTTAGAAGAAACTATCTCAAAATTTTATAGAGAGAACAACTTATATATATATGCCAAAAAAACGGGTAACTACTACGAAGGGATAGAATATGACTCTAAAAATGAAAAATAAAAATGTTTTTTTAAAAAAGGGATTGATAAGACGTTGGTTGAAAAAGGGAAAAAGAAAAATTCAAAAAAAAAAGAAAAAAAGACAGTTAAAAAAAAATTAACTTTGAAAGACTAAAGTATCATGGTAAAAAAGCCATGAATTCTATGCGTAGTATTCCCCAGCGCTGGAGTTCTGCCATTCTCATTGATCGGTAAACTTGGTCTTGGCTGGCTGTTCTCGCTGATCTTCTGGGGGAGGGGCCTGTTGCCGTGGTTCCCAAATGTCTTTGCCGGAGGTGGAATTGCCCTGCCCTTGCCCGACCGGGCTAAGTAATCTGCTCGGGTTGCTCTCCAGAGCTTTTGTTCCCTGTGAGCTTTCCGTACAGCTTTGGAGGCGGGGAGTGAAAATGGCAGCCTCCCAATCTCTGCCCCGGAGGAGCCAAGAACTCGGGGCCCCGCTCCTCAGTGAGCCCCCAGAGAAAAGCCGTCAGTCACTCCCGCCTCTCCGGTCTCCGGCCGCACTCCGTGCTCACCCGGCCCGTGACCGAGCGTTTCTGTCTCTGGCACCCGACCCCGGGTGGAGTCTCTAAACCCCGCAGATCCCTGCAGTGCACTCCCGCGCCGCTCCTCCCGGGGGAAGAAGGTGAGTCTCCCTGGATCTGCCGCTTGTTGGGTTCCCGCTGGAGGAGCAGTGGCCTGACTGTGCCACAGATCACAGTTTATGGCAACCCCAAGCTGAGAACCCGCGCCTCTGCTCCGTCTCTGCAGCCGGCTTTCCCGCTCCGATACCTGGGAGCTCTGCCACCCTCAGGCACCCCCGGTCTTTCTGTGACCCCGAGGGTCCTGAGACCACACTGTCCTGCGAGGGTTCCACCCCCCCCTTAGCCACAGGAGTGACATCCCTCAGTGGAGCCGACTTCTAAAAGTTCCGATTTTGTGCTCCATGGCTCTATCACTTGCCAGAAGCGGCTGACGGAGGCCCCGCCCCTGCTGTCTATCCTCCTGAATATCGCCTCTGATTCACTTCTCCATACGTCCTACCTTCCAGAAAGTGGTCGCTTTTCTGATGAGAGAGTTGTTGCTATTCTTTTCTGTGATCTCCTGTTGAGTTTGTAGGTGTTCAGATTGGTTTGATCCCTATCCAGCTGAATTCCTGAGAGGAGACGAAATCCAGGTCTCCTACTCCTCCGCCATCTTGCTCCGCCTCCCTGTATTCTCTATGTTTTACCAAGAAAACTTCAGAATCTGATTTTTATTTAACGTAGGTGACAGTTTTCTTCCTGTTCTCGAAAACCTATGTAGCAAATAGAGCCATTTCCAACTATTCAACCTAGCACATGAAATTAAAAAATTACAGTCTGATAGATGCATCCATAGTGATAAATTTGTTCCAGTCTCATACTTTGTTTTTCCCAATGTGGTTTAACAGATTTGTACTTCATTCTAAAACATATTCTGCCAATCTCTGTCAATATAAACAAAACAAAACAAAACAAAACAAAACAACCTCTCATCCTTTTGCTACTTAATTCACTTCATGGTTGGTCAGATTTTGTACTTGTTTCTGGAATCTGCTGCAAACTCATTATATGTTGGAAGGAAATGAGGGTTGGTAGGAGTAGATGATGAATTAAAATTTTCATTTCCCTGAAAGATAAATGATCAAAGCTGGCATTCTGTGATCTTTATACTAAGCAGGATTAGACTCATCAGATGGGGTAAGAAATTGCTTCTACAGCAAGGGAACCTCAGCAGTGATAAGGATTTCCACATATTCAGATTCATCCAAATCCACGGTAGCTTCCTATTTCAATGTGCAGATTCCCACTCTTTTCCAAACAATTTGCCAAACTGAATATCAGAAATCTGCTGAGACTGTGATGTTAACTTACTTCTTAATACTGTAAGCCATTGAATCAAATTCACTATTTTGTTTTTAACTTCATAGATCCAGCATGACAATTTTACAAATGTCATATAAGATTTATAATGCTCTGACTGTGCCTTGAATGAATAATTTAAAATCATCAGCTTGTTATTTTGTGTGTTGAAGCTCCCCATTGCAGTCAGAAGTCCAGCCTAGAGCTGGTTAAAAATATGAATCAGAATAAAATGCACATTCTAGAATATAGGAAACATATATTTATATGAATAAATATGAAATACTTTCTAAAATAACATATAGGCATTTCAAATTACTGAGGGAAGATGAACAATTTAATAAATAAATTATTTTAGGATAATTAATCTGCATTTTCAACAAGATAGCGATAAGATTAATTTATGTTATATACCATGCAAAAATGGAATCTGGACAGATTAAAGAGCTAAGTGCAAAAGATACAAGTAGAAAATACAGAATAGTTTAATTTTATAATTTTGTAATGAGAGAACTCTTTCAAAAGAAGAGGAAAAATTCAAAAGTTTTTGATAAACTGACATTGATTACATAATATGTAAATTTTATATGACAAAATGTAGAATAGAAAATATTAGGACAAATTTCAAGCTGATATAAAAACAAAATATGTATTACAAAGAATTTGTTCCTATATAATATGAGCTTATAGTGGTCATTAGGAAAAGATAACCAATTTAATGGGAAAATGGGCAAAAAGTGTAAATAGCACAGAAAACTAATGGAAATGGACAAATAACACATGGAAGGAAACACAATTTCATTAGTAATTAGCAAAATACAAATTTAAATAAAAATGGAATACTGTTTTTTTTTTTTTTACTGATCGTATTGGTAAACATTGAAGAATTTGATAATAATCATGTATTCTTGCCAGAAGTATAAATTGGTACAATTTTTTTTTTACTTTTTTTTTTTTAAGATTTTATTTATTTATTTATTTGAGAGAGAGAATGAGATAGAGAGAGCGTGAGAGGGGGGAGGGTCAGAGGGAGAAGCAGACTCCCTGCCGAGCAGGGAGCCCGATGCAGGACTCGATCCTGGGACTCCAGGATCATGACCTGAGCCGAAGGCAGTCGCTTAACCAACTGAGCCACCCAGGCGCCCTAAATTGGTACAATTTAGGGGGAAACAAAGTATATATATAATATCAGAAAATCTGTTTTCCGTATGTTTCTTACAAAAAATTTTGCTCACATGCACATGGATAAGTGTGTGTGTCTGGTAAGGAATATTTTGGGAAAAACAAAAATATAAAAATAAAACACATGCCCACACATATAATTCAACATTTATGTGTGTGTGTGTATGTGGGGGGAGAGAGAGAATGAGAAAGGAATCCTTCAAATAAAGTATTTTGTCCTGTCTGCCTGTTAACCTATAATGCAGTTGTGAAATTTGGAGCTCCAGTAGCTGTCTTTGGCCAGGAATTGATCTTGAGAATGGAATCTGATATTAGGATACTTGAGTAGAAATGCGGAAAGAATCTGTATGCCCACTGACAGTGGAGCTATTTTAACTTTTGGAATAACCAAGTCTTTTGTATTTACATTGAAATGTCAGAAAGCTTTTGTGCAGCATCTGCTCTCTACAAAGAAGGTGAACACATCCTGCTTTGTTCAGGATAGTACCAGTTCACACTTGTTTTCTGTGTTCTCTGATATAAAGTTATTATTTTTCTAATATCTGGGGACACCACAGGTGGACAGGTGACTTCCATCAACTTTTGCAGTTTGGGAAGCCTAGAAGTAGGCCAGCCCTCCCCCACCCTGCCCTGAACCCCCATGCTCCAACACACACACTTAAGAGTTCCAAGTTGCCACTCATGGAAGAAGCTTATCACCCAGCCATAGAAGAAACTCGAGCCAACTAATTAATACTTTATTCTAAAATATGAATAAACAACCGAGTATTGACAGACATATTCAGAAAGCCATCAACTACAGAGAAAAGGACCCAAAAGACAAAAAGAAAGTCCATCCCTACAGGAAACAATAATTAATGAAAAGAATCTAAAAATTAAAAATAATCAAACTCTCTGAGTCTACCCAGAGAAATCAGAGAATATATTTGCCAAATTATATCTATTAAGGTTTGAGAACTTTAAGGAAAGTCCAGAGAGAAGTGAACTAATGGATGAGACCTCGTTATGCAAGCAGATTTTCAAGTTATCTTTTCACTGTCTCTCCAATATGAACTGAGAGCTGAGGATCAGCAGGCATTTGACCTGTGACCATCAGGGATCTTAGTGCCAGGTCACCATACCGAATGTGGGGTCGTAGATTCAGTGGGCAGACTTGCACTTACTCCTCACACCTCCCTTTCACAGGCACTCAAGTAGATCCAAATCAGTTTCTTCAGACTACGTACTGGTAAATATGGACACTTTAACTTGGATTTGCAGATCTCTTGTAAAGCACCTCCTATCCGGCCCTCCTTTTCCACCCTAACATATTAAAATAAGTAGAAAATGAATAGAATTTAGTTAATGTTTTTCTTATATTCTACATGCAAACTTTATAGTCTTTTGTTTCCCTCTCCTGAAGACTCACTTTAATGCCCTTGTCAGGAAATATCAAAGTATAGAGTAGTATCTAAGAATGACTGATTTTTTTTTGTTTCTAATTAAATCCACATTGGATTAATACTGTTGGTGGCAAAGTATAGACTGGAAAAAGAACAGATTTCAAAGGAAAGGCAGTTCTTAAAAATGTTGGCTTGGGTCCATTGATTTTAAACTTACAAGACTGTCAGTATCTTTATTCTCCCTTTAGTACTTACCAAGATATTTTGAAATGTTTTAATGTCTATCATTTCAATCTAAAATAGTGTTATATTTTGAGTTACATACACTTAAGGTCTATTTTATGTCATTCCAAAAATATATACTTTGCACATGTACTTTAAGTTATTTAGAAAAGGCTGACTTTTTCCATGTCGTTTTGTGCTTTTAATTCTATTTTATGAATGTTTACTTTTAATATTCTCTCTTTTTCCCCCTTAGGCCCATGTTGCTGAGTTTATTGCTGAATATGATTCCCTGTATTTATACAAATTCCCTATTCACATATCTACATTTTTGTTATTTTTTCTTCCTCTTCTGTATCCTGCATGCATCCACCCTTTCCATACCTTCCATGCTTTCACTTCTTCACCAAAATTTCAAACCAATATGACTCATCAGTGAAACTGTATCCATTTACTATTTTCATTATTAATAATAAATTTGAGAACAAAAATATATTTAGATGAAACACACTTTATATAGAGCTCACACAAACGTAATGTACAATGTCAAACTGCATATAATTGCAAACAAGGCTTGAGAAATCACCTCGAAAATATGTTCATTTTCTGTAGAGTTTTCTTTTCAGTAAACATAGTAAATAGAATCCCCAACAGGGAAATATGTGGCTATAATTTTTAGTTAAAAAATAAAATAAAAAGTTTATATAATGGTTTGAAGTTTTATAAGAACAGGAAAGAACATTTTTGGAATGAAAGTCACCCTAGGGAAATTTTCTTACTCCTATTTTTAGAGAGTATATATATATTTTTGCTCTTGAATGAAAAGACTACTGAAATGATATTTAAAGTATGATATAAAAAACAAGTATGATATATAAAACAAGATTTCAGTCATTAGTTAATTGCTTGATTCTCACCAACAATTTGTTCTTATGCTAGAAATTTCCACATGTATTTTTTTAGATTTAACCCTAGCTTTGATTTTGTTTTCCTTGACCTTCATAATCAATAGTTCCGTGGTGCCTACAGGCTGGTAAGATTTTTTTAGCTGAGAATCAATGACCTTTGGTTCTATACTTATTTTTTGGCCATACTTATTTTTCAATTCTTCTTGACACACTGTTTTTCAAGCATGCCGTTGATGTCATTTGTCACATTTATTTTCCTTCTGACAGTTTATGTAATCTCCTTTATTCAAACTTCAGATATATCACCATCTCCTAATAAAGCTTCCCTTATCATGCTGCATTTATTATTGTCCTTTGAACTATGATAATTTATTCACTAACTTGTAGGTAACTGGCATTTTTGATGTTCTAGAATAACATGGTACATTTCAATGCATATTATAAATGTTCCTTAACATTTCTCAATTGCTTAAATTATTCTCAAATAAATATTCTTGAATGAGAGTCCATGGATCTATTACATTCATCTAAAAATTGAATGTATATACTGATATACAGTGTCAGTTCTCTATAATTATCTAGTCCTAGATAAACATAACACAACCATAATTATCTTTGTATTTATCATGCTAAGGAAGCACTTAAGATTTAGTAGAATTGGGTTCATATTTATATTAGTTCTGCAATCTTACTAAAATATGCATAGGAAACCAGTACAAAGGTTATAGTTCTTTGTTTTGATTTTAGTAACAGGAAAACTCTTTGTAAGAACTGATTCTATAAAACTCCTGAGATTTTTTTCAGATATAAGATAAAAATTTTTTAAAAGAGAAGTCATATCAAATGTGAAGAAGGCAGTAGAGCGTAATATCAGAACATGCTTGGATAACTTTGTTGATTATGTAGATTTTTATGGCAAACATTGTAAGTATATAGTATGTATGACTAGAATGTTGCAAGAGTCACTATAGAGGGCCCCATTCACATAGATTGTGATGAGAGTGGATCACTTAAAGTTGTACAGTGTCTAGCCAGGACAACTATATAGAGATTTCCTGTATATATCACACACAGTACATTATGTATCAATATTCTTTTTTCTTTAAGTTGATGCAAGTTGGTCTATTTAATACACTAAAATCTGATACAATATCAAATATTTTCTTTCTACATATATGAAGAACTTGTGCATATCAAACCAAATAACATGAAACATTTGGAGCAAAATGTTATTTATCTAAATGATATATACACAAATATTTATAGAAGTGATATAATAAATTTAGAACATTCTTAATATTTTTAAAATTTAGTTTTGAATAGCTAGAAGCCACTTTTTAAAAATCTTTTTAGGAAACTATTTCAATGTATTCCCTCTCCATTGAATTTAAAATGAATTAATCCAGTATTGTTAATATTTAGTATGTGGCAAGTACTTTTAAAAGATTTTTTTATTGAAGATAACACAGAATAAGCTGCATTAGTCTTAAAGGTACAGTGTGATCAGAAATAAAACATTTCTAATACTCGAGAAATATCCATCACATCCTATTCCAGTTACTGTTTACCTAAGCCCTGACTCCTCCCAACACACCCCAGTAGAGTTAACTATTCTGACTTTATCACCGTCAAGTTGTTTTTTCTCTTTTTTAAAAATTACCAAGTATGTATAGTGAGTAGGCTTTTGTGCCTGAGGTTTTCATAAAACATAATTGCTGTGATATTCATCCTTGTGTTCACTTGCATAATTCATTCCTTGTAATTTCTGTGTAATATCCCACTATGTGTACACATAATTTATTCTTTCTTTTTTCCTTTTTTTAAAGTGAATATGAAAATTAGAACTACTAGGAAAAAGTATAAGCATAAAAGTGATATACTCTTTCAATTGCACTAAGAATAAATATGATTTATTATTTATAATGTAATGCAACTAAAGATTCAGTATAATTATCTTCATTCTTCAGTTTGATGACTAAAATTTTACATGTCTTTTAAAACTCTAGACCTGAGAAATTATTCTGTTCTATAGTGCCTTTCAATAAAGCCTAATGATGATAAAATTAATCCATTCCACGTATATGAAGTATAGAAGAATGTGTGTGTGTGTGTGTGTGTGTTGATGACCTATGAAGTAAAAACCTAATAAAAATGAAATCAGATATATACTATATATATTATATATATAATATATTTCATAGTCTATAGGTATTAAGCATATGGAACATATTATGATAAGGTTTAATAATCTTCACTGGCTCTATTCTACTCATGGGTGAAATTATTGCTATTACTTTTAATCTAAACTCTACAGCATGTCTATACTAACACTTCACTAACACATCATTTTTCTTATGTTATTCTAATTATTTTATTTGGCCACATTTTTCATGTGAAATTAACATAGCGAGATCACCAGTGTTGTAAGAAGGAACTATGAACTCACCATCCTCTTGCACAAAATCCAAAAGCCTTGCATTATCTTTAAGTTTTATCAACAAAGCCTAAAAGAAATCAGATTATTTTCTAAATAATTATTATCAAACAGATGGCCCCAACTTTGTGGACAGAAGGCAAAATTGTTTTTCACGACAGCCCTCACTTCATTGTGAATGCATGTTCTCTTAATTTGCATTTGTTACCTATAGTTAACATTTCATTTCACTAATCTGCTACAGACCCAGTGACTTTTTTAATATGTCAGAAACATATTTCTGAATAAACTTTAAAAATTGGAATGCTTCCTTTTTCAACAATTAATATTTATTTAATGAAGTGAGTATTTATTGAGAGCTGACCATTAATCAGGCAACTGTGGCAGAAAGTAAGCAATACAAACCTGAATACATTACAGTCCCTACCATTAAGGGGCTCATTACCTCACACATTGGTATGATTTCAGCATACAGATTGTTGTTGAAAAAGTTCATATGCAAATTTTAAGTGATGGCCTATCTTTTTATTGAAAAAAAGAGAGAGAGTAACACTTGTGTGTAAGTTTACCTTGTCAGTGCATGCTACTTGTCAAGGTATCATACTGAGAAAATAAAACAAACAAAAAAATATAATAATAACATGAAATAATATTTTATCTTTTTAAAAATTTTTGGTCTATTCCACTTCCTTTAGTTTTAATGGATTAATTACCTTACTATTAAAATTGTAGGAAAACAGGCAATGCTTATTAACAAAGTTTATTTAATTGATATTATTCTCTTATTCTCTATTCATTTTTATTTAATGGTATGAAAGGTATAGAATATAGGAGGAATGGGGAGAGTATTGGTCAGAGTAGAGGTGCTTACTAGAGATGAAGAGAAAAAGACAAACTTTCCATTGTGAATCAGATGACTCCTTTATTTCTCTTTTCTGTACTCATCAGTCATGCAAAGTATGTTATATATTAAAACTTGTAAGCACACTAAGTTATTAACATTGACTAGGTGTGTACAATAATTAATTTCTTTACTGCAACTATTTTTCATTCCACTGAATATACATGAATGTATACTTTCTAACACACTGATTCTTATAAATCCTTGTAAACTTGGTGATGCTTATAAAATATTTCATAAGTGAATCAAAGCAAATATGCATTATACTATATTATTTATCATTCTATGTATGTAGAGTTGATCCTCATTATTCATGGATTCTATATTTACAGATTTGCCTACTCAGTAACATTTATTTGTAACTCCCAAATCAGTATTTCTAGGTCATTCATAAACATGCACAGAGCAGTGAAAAATTTGCATCATCCAATGTGCACATTCCCAGAGGAGGTCAAACAAAGTGACACTCTGCCTTGTTATTTCAGCTCTTCTACTTAGACAAATGTTCTTCTCATGGTCTATTTAGCACGCTTTTTTTTTTTTTTTTAGATTTACTTATTTATTTGAGAGAGAGAGCACGTGAGCAGGGGGGGGGGCAGAGGGAGAAGAAGAGAGAATCCTGGAGCAGACTCACTTCTGAGCGCAGAGTCCAATGCAGGGTTCCATCTCAGGATCTTGAGATCATGACCTGAGCTGAAATCAAGCTTAACTGACTGAGCCACCCAGGTGCCCCTAGCACACTTTTTTTTTCTTTTGCATTTGTATTTTGTTGGTGATTTCACTGTTTAAAATGGCCCCCAAGCATAGTGTGAAGTACTGCCTAGAGTTCCAAAGCACAAGAAGTATCTTACAGAGAAGATACATGATAGATAAACTTCATTCAGGCTTTATTTATACTGCTGTTGGCCATAAGTTCAATGTTAATGAATCAATAATAGGGTATATCCAGAAAAAAGAAAAGCAGATTTGTATATCTGTGTTTGAGACTACTCCAGAAGTACTAAGTAACATCTATAGTGTGGGGTGAAGCTATGGAAGTTATGAAAAAGAAGCTAAATTGTGGATTCATGAGATGATGGCTGATAATAAAGGTGTTTTGGACAGCATTGTTGCAAGGCTGAAAGCCAAAGAAATTTATTATTTATTTATTTTTAAGATTTTATTTATTTATTTGAGAGCGAGTGAGAGAGAGCACAAGCAGGGGGGAGAGGCAGAGGGAGAGGGAGAAGCAGACTCCCTGCTGAGCAGGGAGCCCAATGTGGGACTCGATCCCAGGACCTTGGGATCATGACCTGAGCCAAAGGCAGACATTCAACCGACTGAGCCACCCAGGCGCCCCGCCAAAGAAATTTACAGTCACTTTACCTAGGGTCATGAAATTATTAAACCCTTCTTGACTAGTGCTGGCTGACTTGCATATTTTAACAGGTTATATGGCTAAAAAAATGTTAACCTTGCAGGTAGATTCTCAGATCAAGAGCCTACAGAAGAATTTAAAAAAAATACCTACTAAGTGTCATACAGGTACAGAGTTACATATAACAGCACATTTTCAATGCTGTTGGGATTTAGGATTGATTTGTTTTACAAAAATGTTGGCAAATAAATCTATGTAACACACAAGGTCTCTAAAACCTCTGACTTTAAATCATTCCAATACCATGCAAATAATGATTTATAAGAAATACATATTAAATAGGATGCTGTTAAACAGAAACATATATAAAACAAGCTTACCTATTGATCAATTGACAAAAATATTATGGCTAAAAGAAACCTAAACCTGTTATTTCCCTAGGATCAATGATTATGTATTTGCTAATTCAGAATCAATTTAATAGAATGTAACTCCTGTGAATAATGAGAATCAAGTATATTCTTTTTAATGGCCACCTAATAGTCCACTTTGTAAGTGTAGTATAAACACTACTATAGACTGAATGTTTGTGTCTCCTTAAAATTCATATGGTGAAACCTAATCCTCAATGTGATCATATTTGGAAATAGAGCATTTGGGAGGTAATTAGGTCATGAGGGTGGAGCCCTCATGAATGGGATTAGTGCCCATATGAAGAGACTCCAGAGAACTCCCCTGCACCTTCCGTGTGAGAAAAATAGAGAGAAAACAGCCATCTATGAACCAGGAAACTGGTTCTCATTAGACATTTAATCTTCCAGCACCTTGATCTTGGACTTCACAGCCTCCAGCACTATTAGAAATATCTTTTCTTTCTAAGTCACCCAGATATTGTTTATATATTTTGTCATAGCAGCCGCAACAGACTAAGACAAAAATTGGTACCTAGAAGTGGGGTTCTGTTGTAACATACCTAAAAATGTTGACGTGGCTTTGTAACTGGGTAACAGGCAGGGGCTGGAAGAGTTTTAGGTGCATGCTAGAAATGTAGACATTAAGGATGATTCTGGTGAAAGATCAGAAAGAAAGCTAGAGAGAAAGCCTCAAACTTCTCAAAGGATAAATAGATAATTATGAACAGAATGTTGGTAGAAATACTGATCTTAAGAGTCATTCCGATGAGATCTCAGATAGAAAGGAAAACAAGTTATTGGAAACTGGAGAAAAGATAATCTTTGTTATAAAGTAGTAAAGAATATGGCTAATTTGTGTTCATGTTCTAGTTTTTAGGGAAGGTAGACCTTGTAAGCAATGCAATTGGATATTTAGCTGAGGAGAATTCTCAGTGAAGTGTTAAAGGAAAGTCCTGTTTCCCCCTACCTGTTTATTATAAAAGAAAGAAGAGAGAAATGATTTGAAGATAGAATTGTTAAGCAAAAAGGAACCAGAATTTACAGCTTTGAAAAATTCTCAGCCTATGCATATTGCAAAAAATTAGAAAGCATGTTCGGAAGAGAATCCTAAGGGTGTGGCCAAATGACCTATGATAAAGAGATTAATGTGGGTATAAACTATGGACTTAAACAGCCATCTCAACAGAAGACAGGAATTATTCTTCAAGACAAGGGAAGAAAGACCCCCTGAACATGATTCAGAGGTCATCAGGGCTGCCACACCCACCATAAGCCCAGGAGACAGAACTATTTCAAAGGATGGGGCCATCTCTCTGGTACAGGTGGGTCAGGAAATTCTTGCCTAGTGTCTCAAGAGTGGGGTGGGGACCCCCTAAGAGAACTGAAACAGGTTACAGTCAGCAGACCCAAGAACTGAGTGGTGCCCTGGCAGAGAGTCACAGTGTGGGTAGCACCCCACCAAGCTATGGGGATATATTGATACCCCAATGGGTCCAGTAAATACAGAGCATTGAGCCAAACAGGATTATTACTGAATCTTAAGGTCTAATGGAATTTGCCCAGTTAGGTTTGGGATTTGCCTGAGACCTGTCACTCCTTTCTTCTTTCCTATATCTTCCTTTTGGGAATGGAAATATCTATCTCATCCCTGCCCCACAATTGCATTTTAGAAGCACATAAGTCTTGGTTTCACAGGTTCACAGCTGGGGAGGAATTTTGCCTCAGGATGAATCATAACTCATATCATCTATATATGATTTAGATGATGTTTAGATGAGACTTTGGAGTTTAGACTTTTAAAGTTGATGCTGGAAAAAAAGTTAAGATTTTGGAGACTGTTGGGATGAAATTAATATATTTTACATGAGAACAGGGCACGGATTTGGAGGGGGTAGGGATGGAATGTTATAGGATGAATATTTGAGTCTCCCCAAAACTCGTATGTTGAAACTTAATTCCCAGTGAGATGATATTAGGAAGTGGGATCTTTGGGAATTAATTAGGTCATGAGGGTGGAGCCCTCATGAATGGAATTAGTGCCCTTATAGAAGAGCATCAAGAGGAACACCTGGGTGGCTCAGTCAGTTAAGCATCTGCCTTCAGCTCATGTCATTATCTTGTGGTCTTGGGATCAAGCCCTACAATGGACTCCCTGCTCAGCAGGGAGCCTGCGTCTCCCTCTGCCTCTTCCCACCATTGTGCTCTCTCTCTCTCAAATAAATAAATAAATAAATAAATAAAGAAGAAGAGGACCAAGAGAACTTCTTTGCCTCTTCTTCAGAGAGAAGAAGGCTGTCTATGAACCAGGAAGAAAGTCCTCACCAAACACTAAATCTGTTAGCACCTTGATTTTGGACTTCCCTGCCCCCAGAATTGTGAGCAATAAATCCATTGTGTATAAATCACCCTGCCTATGGTATTCCATTATGTAACCCAAATGGACTAAGACAACAGCTGATAAATCTTCCTTCTGTATCTCTAGCACTTTGACCATACTTGCTGCTTCATGATAATCTTCTCTGGGATCTTCATCTTCAGACCTATCCTGCTTTGTTCTCATCCACTTTTAAAAATCTCAGTTCTGGCCTTATCTTTTTATTTATGATCAGGGAGTATAAATGAATTCTATTTATTAATTTTGGTACTGAATGCACACCATTTCTGAACAGCATTGCATCAGATTGGGAATGGCAATATTTGCTAAAGTAATTTATAAACTAAAACAAAGCAGAGATGTCTTTTATTTATTTTATATCAAATGCTTTACATTTGACAAGGGGTCAGGCAACTATGACTCATAGACCAAATGCAGTCTACCACCTGTTTTTTTATGAATAAAGTTTTATTATAACAAAGCTATACCATTTATTTATGTATTATTTATGTCTGCTTTTGTAATACTAATCTGAGTTGTATAGTTATAGCAGAAATCTTATTGCCCTTAAAACCTAAAATATTTACAATCTGACACTTTATAGAAAAAGTTTGCTGATCTCTGACAAGACCACAACAAATAAGAAGACATTTCACATTTCCCTTTAATCTAGTATATATGTAATCATTAATTTCTTATTCTAATCTGTTTATTTAGGTATTTTTAGTAGTTGTAGCAGTAGTACCATCTTCAATCTAGGATATTTATAAGAATTGTGTTAAAAGGGATTTCAAGTATCACTATAATATTCAGTATTCCTATAGGTAGACAGAATAAATATAAAATAGTTATTAAAGTGTCAGTACCAAATCTCTATTTTCCCTTATTTTAATCAATTGTATAGCCCTAAATTAATCCTTAGCATTCTTCACTTTCTCCACCTGGGTAGCATGGTGGCTTTGAACAAGGAACATAACCTATCTAAGCCTGAGTAAAAAAAAAAAAAAAAAAAAAAAGTTATCTACTGATTGGTACTATTGTTTGTTTGTTTGTTTGTTTTTAAAGATTTTATTTATTTATTTGACAGAGAGAGACACAGCAAAAGAGGGAACACAAGCAGAGGGAGTGGGAGAGGGAGAAGCAGGCTTCCCGCGGAGCAGGGAGCCGATGCAGGACTCGATCCCAGGACCCTGGGATCATGACCTGAGCTGAAGGCAGACACTTAACCATCTGAGCCACCCAGGTGCCCCTGATTGGTACTATTGTAAGTGTGAGAAGAGTTTTTAGTACACGGCAGAGTATCATAAATGACTGCCATATTATCACCATAATATATATATATATTCTGAGCCTGAGCTCTGAAGTCATAATTCCTGGGTTCAATTCTTAAGTGCCCCACTTAGACAAGTCAATTAACATATGTATCTATTGCTGTGTAGCAAATTACCCCCCTAATTAATGGCTTAAATCAATAAACACTTCTTATCTCACATTTTTGGTGGGTCTGGTTCAGGGTTTCTTGTAAGATTGCAGTCAAGGTATCAATTAAGTTTGTGCTTATCTGAAGGCTTAGCTGGGGCCAGAGGATTCACGTCCATGAATGTTCCACTCATGGATGTTGGCAGGAGGCCTCAATTCTTGGCTCTCTGTTCGCTAGAGGCCTCAGTTACTCACCAATGGCCTCTTCTCAGGACTGCTTGAGAGTTTACACAGCACAATGATTGTCTTCCTTCAGAGCAAGTGATCTGACAGAGAGATTAAAGGGGAAGAGACATGTTTTTTATGAAGGAATCTCATAAATCAACACTGCACTTTAATTACATTTTCTTTATATTGAGGAAAGCACTAAGTTTGGCCCACCCTCCAGATGGGGGAACTGGACTCTACCTCTTGAAGGAAGGAGTACCAAAGAGCATGTGGACATATATTAAAATTGCCATGCTCAATTTGCCTTGATTTTTTCATCTGTACAAATGAAGATAAATACTAGTAAAATGATGAAGTATTGTTTTGATATTAAATACACGGAAGTCCCTTTAAAAAGAGCCTCACACATGGTAAGCAGTCTATAAATATTAGCTAATATTTGCTTTATATGTAACTATATTCTTTTTACAGAATTTTGAGAATAACTGATATCTATCATTTTCAATTTATACTTCTTTCATTGCATAACTTATCTGAAGTTTAGATTTTATTTTCTTTCTTTGGGAGAAATTTGCCTCTCAGGTTCAATTATTTATATTGTAAAGACAAAGTTTTCTTGCTTTTGTTTCTTCCGTGTAAGAATTGATATAACTTTTCCTTTACCAAAATGCTGCTCAACTTGATTCTTTGTTAGTGACCAGATATGTATCCTAAGTTGCACATGGTATAAGTAGATTGCTTATCACAGCCATATCTCTGTATTTATAACTAAGATAAACAGAAACCATTATGCAGGAATACAGAACTGCCTATTTCTTTCTTTACAAGAAGATGACTTTTAAAATTTTTAAAAAACTTATTGAGGTACAATTGACATATAACATTAATATTAGATTCAGGTGTACAACATAATGATTAGGTACATCCATCTTTTATGTTATATAATTCATATTTCTCTGTTTTGTAATTATTGTTATTTATATTTGATTTCTGAAGTTTTACTGTATCTCCTTAGATTCAGAGTATCACAAACTTCAATATCTGTAGTGTAGTCTCATTCTATGAAATATTAAGGAGGAAGCCATAGATTATGTCATCAGATATAAGGCTTCTTTGGGCTGATTGTGAAATTATGCACGCACTCATACACAAGGCAGGCAAGTCACATTGTCTAGTTCCATCCTCCTGCATTAGGCATAAGAGCAGCTGAATAAGGACGTGGATGGAACTAGAGGGTATTATGCTAAGCGAAATAAGTCAATCAGAGAAAGACAAGTATCATATGATCTCACTGATATGAGGAATTCTTAGACTCAGGAAACAAACTGAGGGTTGCTGGAGTGGTGGGGGGTGGGAGGGATGAGGTGGCTGGGTGATAGACATTGGGGAGGGTATGTGCTATGGTGAGCGCTGTGAATTGTGTAAGACTGATGAATCACAGACCTGTACCTCTGAAACAAATAATACATTATATGTTTAAAAAAAAAAGAAGAAGAAGAAGAAAGTAGGAAGGGAAAAATGAAGGGTGGGAAACCGGAGGAGGAGACCAACCATGAGAGACTATGGACTCTGAGAAACAAACTGAGGGTTTTAGAGGGGAGGAGCGTGGGGGGATGGGTTGGCCCGGTGATGGGGATTAAGGAGGCATGTATTGAATGGAGAACTGGGTGTTATACACAAATCATGGAACACTACATCAAAAACTAATGATGTAATGAATGGTGACTAACATAATAAAATAAAATAAAAAGAACAGTTGAATATATATCCATTTAAAATGCAGTTTTGGGGAGATGCCACATCCGCTCTTTTCATAACTTATTTAATTGCTTAACACTATTTGTTGCATTTGGTTTTGGCCCAAAAGTCCAAATATAAGAATATAATCAATGTCTATAAAATTTATATCAAGTATGATTTGGTGAATAGAAAGGCTTTTTATTATGATTGAGAAAAATTGAAACCAGAGATCACAGTTTATAATTTGTAACAGTTATCAGCTTTAACTTCATTTTCTCTGGGGAAATTTCTCTGACTCTCTTAGAATGGGCAAGGTTTCCTTCTGTTTGATCTCATGGCACTCTATTCTTTTCTTATCAGTGCACTTGCCACACACTATTGTACTTGAAGTTTATATTGTCTCAGTTTCAGTAAAGGCTCTCCATGATATGCTGGGAAGACAGCAGATCCTTTGCATACTACTGTATCTTCAGTGTTTTGCACAATATTTATGACAGTGTAAGAAAAGTTAGGATGATGTTTACAATACGGCTAGGAAGAATTTGATCTCCTAAGATCTCCCCTCCTTCCGCCCATACCTGACCACCCAGAAATGTTTAGTAGGCTCTGGCTAAGATTCTGGGAGAATTTAAAGGCATTAATAACTCATGAAAATATAATTAATAAATAATGGTATTTGGGATTATTACAGTAAGTAAATTCCAGTCTGTTGAGGTTGGCAGTAAGAAATTGAGTACTAAACTCTCCTGCAACTCTTGTCACTATCAAAAACAGGGTATTGGAATATATGCAACAGAGGTACAGATAATTATACTCTTTCTCTTTATATATTATATTCATAAGTCTCTTCCTATAGGATTATAATCAGCCTATAAGTTGGAGTTGAAGTAGACATTAGATAGGCAAAATCATTTCATGTTACACTGCTCAGAACCTTCTAAAGAGTAAGAATTAATTGTTAATAAAACTTAATAACTATAGCTAGTATTCAATATCTACTATCTGTCAGGCACTATATTTGGTATTTTACAAATGTTAGCACATGTAATTCACACAACTATCCCATAATGCAGTGGAGATACTACCTTGAAATTAGATTTGGATTCAAATCATTAGTTTGCCACTTATACATACCTGTGTGGTCATGAGCAAGTTAGATACTGTCTTTAAGTAACAGTTTGTTCATCTGCTAAAACAGAGTAAATATTGTTTTCCTGTATCTATTCATCATGCACTAATAATTGGTAGTAGTTTTTATTATATTTGTACATATATACAGGTAGCAAGCAGCAGAGATTGTGCTATATCTCTCCATAGCCCGTATATGTACCAGTTTTTCTTCTCTTCTGTGTGTCTGTGTATATGTATTTATTGAGGTGTAATTGACATACTTTATTAATTTCAGGTGTACAACATAATGATTCCTTATTTGTTTATATTGCCAAGTGATCAACATAATAGGCCTAGTTAACATTGTGGCCATATGCAGTTACAATATGTGCCAGTTTTTTTTTAAGATTTTATTGTATTTTGACAGAGAGACACACAGGGAGAGAGGGAACACAAGCGGGAGGAATGGGAGGGAGAGAAGCAGGCTCTCCACGGAGCAGGGAGCCCGATGTGGGGCTCGATCCCAGGACCCTGGGATCATGACCTGAGCCGAAGGCAGACGCTTAACGATTGAGCCACCCAGGCACCCCAATATGTGCCAGTTTTAAACATATTTTATCTCCTCCCTTTCATTTTAAATCATCCATGGTATAACAAACATTCTTTGTTTCATTTAATTTCAATAGCATATCTCTGCTACTTCCCAGTCTTGGGAAAACATACGCACTTTGTATACCTCTCTGTGTGCCTTTGTGGGTGTATGTACTCTTTGTGTTCATAAAAACATATCTGCACAATTGGAAAGCACCTTCTGTTTTTTAAAGGAAAATACAGTAGAAAACTATAAGGGGTTTGTAAACACTTGCCCCTCCCTAGGTTATCCAATGAATGATAAGTACTCTAAAGATTTTATTGTAGATACTTCTGGTCCCCTGGAGTAGTTCAAACTCTCCCCTTCAGGTCAGACTTTTTTTTAAAGAACCACTTATATGACTTGTCATAAATAAAATCCAGATCTTTATGGTTCTCACAGAAACCAATTTAAGTTTTTTCTCTGAAGTCAATTTAATTATCAATTTTTTTCTCTTTTTATTTCTGACATATGCTTATGTTTGGTACTAAATATATCTTCTGAGAGAGTTACTTATCAATAGTACCTAGAATTTAAATCATTTAAGCACAAAAATGCAGAGTATGAATTTGTCAGGTTAGATACTACTTACGAAGAAACTCAGTACACAGCATGATTTCCAAGCATTTACATAAAAAAATACCAATATTATCTCATAACTTAGAATTTTGAAACTCTCCAAGAATTTTAAGAATTGCAATTCATATTTTCAAAGAACTCACCTATATTTAGTACCCTCTATGCATAATAAATAATAAACTTATTCTCATAATATATTTTAGAGTTGATGAGGCAGCTCTTGAGGATGAAAGCACATGCCATATGTCTTTAATGTACTTCATGTATTTCTCTAAATACCTTCTATAAATTATATTCTCAAATTAAACTGCACATAACAGAATATTCGAAATAATCTACTTAAACTGATCAGAAATTAATATGAAGTTCAAAAGTGATGTAAAAGTAAATCATTGAACGTGCTTTATAATATATAACTTACCTATTTTAAACTATTTATTAACTTCCTCTTAAGATTCTATCATTATCTCTAATTTACCTACAAAATTCCATCATGAAAAAAATATTAACTAACTTAAATTGATTCAAGAAACAATGTAAACTGGTTTTCTAATAAAGTTAAGTTGTGCAACTCAGTAGATTCTCTGTGAAGAGAATGAGCTTTCCAACATCTTATTAGACTTGTAAATGTAAATTTTAAATGGAAACATTCTTTTGAATATGAGAGCAGTTTATAGCCTTATCCTGGCACAAAGTTACATAATAAACTGCTAGAATTTTAATTTAAAGCAAAGTTTAAAGGTTATTGTGGTTTGCCAAGATTATCCTTCATAAAAATTTCTTGAATGTTTATTTGTCAACAACTTATGTGATTATCCTAAATTAATATGAAACCAAAAGTGAACCTAACACTCTCAAATACTTTTGGAAAACAAGAAACTTTTTTTTTTTTTGGTCATGCTTTAATAGCTATGCCAATAAAATAAAGGAATCTGAATTAAATAAGGAGATTGGGGGAGGGTAATGAAGAGAAAGCAAGTCAGCTTTTGCAGCAAGAACTATTAGAAATTTAAAGAGACTTTGAGGTGGGGGGTGGGAGGGATGGGGTGGCTGGGCGATAGACATTGGGGAGGGTATATGCTATGGTGAGCGCTGTGAATTGTGTAAGACTGATGAATCACGGACCTGTACTTCTGAAACAAATAATACATTAGATGTTAAAAAAAAAAAAAAAGAGAAGATAGTAGGAAGGGAAAAATGAAGGGGGAGAAATCGGAGGGGGAGACGAACCATGAGAGACTATGGACTCTGAGAAACAAACTGAGGGTTCTAGAGGGGAGTGGGTGGGGGATGGGTTAGCCTGGTGATGGGTATTGGAGAGGGCACGTTCTGCATGGAGCACTGGGTGTCATACGCAAACAATGAATCGTGGAACACTACATCAAAAACTAATGATGTAATGTATGGTGATTAACATAACATAATAAAATAAAATTAAAAAAAGAAATTTAAAGAGATGTTACTTTCTCTCTAGGTTTTCAAAAAACTTTATGAGAGTCAAACTAGTGGTGTTCCTTTGCTTTTAAGAATTTATCACTGATAATAATTTTACTTTGGAGAAAATGTTGCACATTTTGATATTTCTTTATCTTTTAGAAAGAAGACGTGTGTTAGAGACCACATTTTTCAAGTGCAGTTTTATTATATATCAGCCAGGGATTGAGTCAAGTGAGAGAGGATAACTCAAATATCTCCTTTTCTAAGCACAAATTAAATCCATAACATGTGTCTCCTTCTAAAACTCAGATCTTTCAGAAGTCAGCATTGCTCATTTGTGTGCCTGTTGATGCACAGATATGTGGTAGACATATAGACATATGGCCTACAACATTCTGAAAACTGTATTAAGTTTTGAGAGGCTTTCAAAGACATCGAATGCAATATTTTGTGTGCCATACAATCAAGAGTTGCGGAATGATGTGTGACTAGCTATCACGTCAGCCAAAATGTGAAGGGTATCCTGTTGCTACTTCAGCCTGATAGAAGAAGAATCAGCATGTACCACTTGCACTTCAAGCCTAAACCTAAGGGGACACAGGGAACACAGTAAAACAAAACAAAACAAAACAAAACAAAGAAACTAACCAACTGTGTATTACTCTCTTTCTTTGTATAGGAAAGAGGGAATTAAGCAATCATCCAATGGTTGTCATGCCTTTACATATATTAATACAGTCAAAATCTGACTTCAAAGGCAACTTGGGAGTAATTGGAGAAGTAATAAGGCTTGAGACAAAAGATTTGAATTTATACTTTTGGAAGGCAGTTATCAAGCTGAATCACCCTCTCTCTGTCTCTCTGTCTCTCTCACCTCAGTCTGTGAAAATTGGGAAAGAAACATTTTTCTAACATAGGATTATTACTTGTGTGATTAAATTGCTTCAAGATTAAAGAAATCCACCTGAGATAGTTACCTGACAATAACAACAACAGTCATTGTCTGATATTAAATAGATTTTAATGAGGCCATTGGTTTAATAACAGCTTTTCAGGGAAAAACATTCATCCAGACTTCAGAGCATTTATTTATTTATTTATTTTTAATTTTATTGTTATGTTAATCACCATACATAACATCATTAGTTTTTGATGTAGTGTTCCATGATTCATTGTTTGTGCATAACACCCAGTGCTCCATGCAGTACGTGCCCTCCTCAATACCCATCACCAGGCTAACCCATCCCCTCTAGAATTTAAATTTTGCAAAAATCACTTATATTTTATTATCATAATGTGTAGTGTGTCGCACATACTTTGGGGGTCAATACAGATTGAATGGGAAAAACAAAAAAAAAATTCTGAAACTGAAACTCTGAAAACTAATGAATGTCTTTCTGATTATCAAAAAATTACCGCTATGTTTATATGAGTTTTGTATTGAGTGATAAGGATGAATTAAAATTAATACAATGGAGTACAAAAGCCTTTATGAATTATAATTTTTTTACCTCGCCGTCTATGTTGAGCATGCATACAAAGACCGTGACAGCAAATTCCTTATATGAGCTCTAAGATTATATCAGTTAAAAACAACTAGGACACATATAATTTATTATTCTTTTCACATATGTACATTTAGGGTATGGATCTTTTAACTTATACCAGAACAGCCTTTGTAGTGAAGAAGCGGTTAAAGTGGGAGAAGTTTTCCAGAATGTAAAGCAGGTAAAAGCAAACCTGCTCTGATTAAAGTCTATTTTGAACACTCGGAACATTACTTACTTCGCTCTCCAGAAACCCTCTCTCACCATTATAACCGGGGTTGTGTATCTCTAGAACCCTTTGAATTTACTACCTAGAGGGATTCTTGGGTGGCTCAGTCAGTAGTGTCCGACTCTTGTTCTCAGGTCTTGATCTCAAGGTTGTGAGTTCCAGCCCCCCCTTGGGCATGGAGCCTACTTTAAAAAAATACTACCTAGAAAAATAACATGCATTTCTTTCTCTTTCCTCCTATCTAAATGATTTGGCATGGCAGAAGAACCTATTGGAACACATGAACAAAATCTTTCAGTAATGTCAATGGCATTTGATATGTATATAAGAAACCTGCAGCTGTGGGACCTTTGTGCCTATTTGGCATAGGCTTTAAATTCTGGAATACTTAAAATTTTATGAAGTGCAGGGAAAAAAATGGAGTAACTATGGGAAAGCGTCTAGGTCTTTTCTAGATTATCATTCTTAGAGAGTTTTGCATAGATGTCTTCCATTTTATGAATTCTGCCCTCCAGAAGGATAAGATATTGTAAATTTTTCAACCAACCTCTGCTTTCATTAACTCTTTAAATATGTGAGAAAACACTTTGGTAAATGTGTGTTTGAGGGCTATGACTTAAAATGTAGGTACTCACTGGTAAAAATATTTTTTCATTGTTCTACACAAGGTCATAATCATGTTTGAATGCCAATTCAAACGTTGCCCACCTGAATGCTACTTGTGGAGGATTTAAAGAAAGTCTGTATTCTATAAATGCTGTGTATATGATGTTATGATCTGCTCTGGCTCCCCTAGTGGATTGTTTACTATATTCCCTCTTGTTATATCAAACACATTGTAGACAGTTTGAAACAGTCAAGTCTTGGCAAAATCCAGGGTAATTACAAGTTGTCCTCATTAATGGTATGCAGGACTCTGTCTTCTCCTACTCACTCCACCCCCAACTTCATTTTACAACTTCCAGGATTCATGAGATCACACATATTTCCCTGAATTAGTGATGAACTACAGATTACTTCTTGAAATCAATGACTAAAAAGGAGGAGGCAAATCAGAATTAACAAATCCTGAGGGAAGAAAGCTCTAGTCTTTAAATGTCAGAAAATAGAGGAGGGGAAGCCAGGGACACTCTTGAATCTGAAGGTAAATGTGGCTGAGTTAGGAAAGCTGGGCAGGGAAAGTAAAGCCAATTCTTTGGCTAAAGTGAAATTAGTAAAGAACTCAGACACTTAATAAATCCTTTTGTTGTATTACTTAGAGCCTTTGCTCTTGTTGTGGATGATTTGCTGCCAGAAGCATTCCTATTCTATAATTTGTACTTTCACAGATTTCCCCCCCCAATGCTAGTCTACTCTAAATGTCCCTTACAGATTAATGCTGAAACCTAACAGGATCTGCTGCAAATTCCTTTTACACTTTGCCCTGAGAATATGGAATGTGCTTTCCCTTCACTTCTCTGCCATGGGAATTAATTACCTGCAGTTTTCAGCACAGTGTGAAAGTCTTATCTGCTTTCTTTGGCAGTAAAATATTACTGCAAAGCTTTAAACTAGTTTTGAAGTTTTATTGTCTTTTTCCCCCTAGGTTTTAATTATGGATGTTTAAAATATTTTATGTCAGTAGGTAATCTCATAGTTATTATGGTAAAAAACAATGAAAATAATCAGACTGAATTAATCTATGAAAATAAAACTTTATATACAGGGCTGGGCAAGCTTTTAAAGACCATTGTTTTACTGGGTGTTACAGAATTTTAGTGATTTGTGTAAAGAAGAATCAATATTATTTACTAATAGGCAAAAAAGTGGGTTATTTTCCAAAAATGCATATCCATTACATTTAATCAGATCCAGATGATAATACTAATATTTATGATGGATCCCAACCTCAAAACATAACAGAAGGGGAAGAAATAATGATTCAAACCTTACAGTTCCATGGAACAGTATGTGTTCCTGGTTTCAGGGGGAAATTAAAGTTATAATATAATGTTGGAAAGAGTAAGAAAACAAACAGCCATTTTATGTTCTGAGAGTATACTTTGCTTCTTTAGTTCATGGTGGTTTAAGTAATGTAATGATTTTCTTTTTCTGAATTTAAAGCAAATAAACAAATCAAATGAGTAAATTAAAATAATTGATATGCTTCCAAAAAAACTAGATATTCAAAAACATCAAACTTTATGACAACTAATTTTTAGTTTATGAAAAAAGGCAATGATAAAAGCCAAAATGTGTGAGTCTTATATTTAACCTACAAAATTTTAAATATTTTTATTAACTCTTTACATATTTTACCCCTCTTTTTTATGGTCTACTGATCCCTTTTTCAGTTGTGCATATACTGTCTGACTGGATATTTCAAACAAAATATATTCTAACTAATTTTTTTCTGTAATCAATCTATACAGTACATATGTTCAATCCAACTTAGAAAGTGAGATATAGTATTGTGTATGGTAGCAATAAAATATACTCAAACATATATCTGTTTAATGAATTAGATAACAAATGAAAATCCAACTTGGAGAGAAAATTGTAAGATTGCCATACCTTGTTAGTGTTTGGAGACTGTTATGTAATTATTGCTTTCTTTGAAAATGACTTAAGTCTTGCTTAGTATGTATAGTTGATGTTTGCCTTATTCATTCCTAGTCAAATATTTCTATTCATAAAGAATATCAAAATAGAAGAATACATTTCCCATTCCCATATTTTACAATAATATACCTTTGAAAAAGCATTTACTTATTTGATTTTTATTTCCCTCAACATATATAATTTAAAAAATCAATAAAAAAGTAATTAATATATCTAGTAGGTAATAGAAACAGAGCATGCCTGAAATTAACAGTTCTCTCATTTTTGTCTTATTATTTAAAAACTCAGAACTTTTCTTATCTTTCCAATTCTATCATTAGCAATACAGACAGGATTAATTTCTGTTCCATTCACTTTTTTATTTCATTCACTTTCATATTTAAGTTTATCTTGTTTTGTTTTTAATCTTAGAAAATATGTATTATTAATATTTTATTTTAAGATGCTTTAAGTAATCACGGTATTATACATGCCTGGGGGGCTCATTGAGTTGGGCAGCAAATTCTTAGTTTCAGCTAAGGTCATGATCTCAGGGTCATGAGATAGAGCCTCATGTTGGGCTCCGCACTCAGCAGGGAATCTGCTTCTCTCCCTCTCCATCTCCCTCTGCCCCTCCCCCGCATTCATGCGCTCTCTCTGTCTCTCTCTCAAATAAATAAATAAATCTTTACAAAAATTTGGCCTGACACATATCAAGATATACAGATATGTTTAAGAACAGATAGTGATAAATGATTATATAAATATTTGGAATTACATTAGAAAAATATTGGCATAAAGAGGATTATAGATCCAAACATAGAGAGATAAGAATTCATAGATCTTCATTTGTCTGTGGAATTGTGTCAGATATCTTTTCTATTTGCATTTTACAACTGTTCTTATAACCGTTATGCTACATCATCTGGGGGAATTGATTTAAATACTAATTTCATGTGTATTTGGAATATATTATTTTACAATATTTGAAGGGATTACAATGGGAAAATTTTCAAACAAATTGAAAATCTGCAATCCACAGAAGCCAAACAGGGTAGTTAAAGCCAATCTGTATCTAGACACATCATAGTGAAAGTGCAGAATATCAAATATAAAAAGAATGTTCTAAAGGAAAACGGAAAATTGACAGATTATCTAGCCCCTACCTCCCTACAAATAATAATAATAATAATAATAATACTAAAACAGCAGCAGTAGCAATTACAATAATAATATAAGAAAAAAGTCTCGGGGCGCCTGGGTGGCTCAGTCGTTAAGCGTCTGCCTTCGGCTCAGGTCGTGATCCCAGGGTCCTGGGATCAAGCCCCGCATGGGGCTCCCTGCTCCACGGGAGGCCTGCTTCTCCCTCTGCCACTCCCCCTGCTTGTGTTCCCTCTCTCGCTGTGTCTCTCTCTCCAAATAAATAAATAAAATCTAAAAAAAAAAAGAAAAAAGAAAAAAGTCTCAACTGCAAAATTGTGAAATAATTTCTTCAAAGTACTGATAGTAACTTCAAATATAAAATTTTGAACTAAAAAATGTGTCTTTCAAGGACAGGAAGGAGGGCGAAAAATTATTAAAAATAAGTACAAACTGAAAGTTTGTTCCCTAGAAATGTGTACTAAAGGAATTTTTAGAGACTATACTTCAGGACAAATGAAAGGGTCTTGGGAGATTATGTGAAATGCTAAAGGAATATTGAACAAAAATTATAAACTTATGTATGCAGCATAGAATAATAGACATGATGATCATGATGAAGATGATGATGATAGTGGTGTTATTGCCATGCAAGTCAAGCAGAGTCCAGTTAGTAATCCTTGTATTGCTCGGAAGAGTAAAATATTTCTTTGGTAATTTAAATATTTATAATAAAGTTTCAAAGGTAATTAAATAATGGAAATAGAGTGTGTAACTTTCAAAGCAATATAGAAAAATAAATGGAAAAAAGTTTAAGCAGCTAAAAACATTATATATATGTGATATATATATATTTGTATATATATTTTGTATTATATATGTGTATATATATTTGTATATATATAAATACAAATATATATATTTGTGTGTATATATATTTGTATATATATAAATACAAATATATATATTTGTGTGTATATATATGTATATATACACAATATATATATATAGACACACACAAAATGTTTATACCTGTATAAAAATACTGAGAAGATAAACACTAAAATTTTAAAGTGGCTATCACTGGTTGTGGAGATTATAGATGATAGATTTTCTATGCATCCTAAGTTTGTTTATTTTTTTAAATTTTAATTCCCATATGATGAACATACAGTGTTATATTTGTTTCAGGTATACAATATAGTGCTTCAACAATTCTATACTCAGTGTTCACCATGATAATGTACTTCTAATGTCCTTCACCCATTTTGCCCATCCCCTACCTCCCTGCTGGTAACCAGCAATTTGTTCTCTATATTTAAGATATTTTTTGTCTCGGGGCGCCTGGGTGGCTCAGTCGTTGAGCATCCGCCTTCGGCTCGGGTTATGATCCCGGGGTCCTGGGATCGAGCCCCGCATCGGGCTCCCTGCTCCACGAGAGGCCTGCTTCTCCCTCTCCCACTCCCCCTGCTTGTGTTCCCTCTCTCTCGCTGTGCCTGTCAGGTAGATGAAATCTTTAAAAAAAAAAAAAAAGATATTTTTTGTCTCTTTTTTCCTTTGTTTGTTTTGTTTCCATACTACAATTCCATAATACAATTAAATTCCCATGATATTTGTCTTTCTATGACTGACTTTTATTTCACTTAGCATTTACCCTGTAGATACATCTATGTCATAGCAAATGGCAAAATCTCATTCTTCTTTATGGCTGAGTAATATTATACACACACACACACACACAAATATGTGGTGGATATATATCCCCCACATCTTCTTTATGCATTCATCTATGGAGGGATACTTGGGTTGTTTCCAATATCTTGGCCATTGTAAATAATGTTTCAATGAACATAGGGGAGCATGTATCTCTTTGAATTAGTGTTTTTGTATTTGGGTAAATACCTGATAGTGGAATGACTGAATCATATTATAGTTCTATTTTTAATTTTTTGAAGAACCTCCATACTGTTTTTCACAGTGACCATTCTAGCTTGCATTCCAACCAACAGTGCACCATGGTTCCTTTTTCTCTACATCCTCGCCAACACTTATTTCTTGAGTTTTTTATTTTAGCTCTCTGACAGGTATGAGGTGATATCTCTGTAGTTTTGATTTGCATTTACCTGATGATTAGTAATGGTGAACATCTTTTCATATGTTTTTTGGCCATCTGTCTGTCTTCTTTGGATAAATGTTTGCTCATGTGTTCTGTCCATTTTTATTTGGAATATTTGGGGGTTTTTGGGTGTTGAGTTATAGAAGTTCTTTATATATTTTGGACACTAACTTTTTATCAGGTGTATCATTTGCAAATAGTTTGTCCCATTCTGTAGGTTGTCTTTTGTTGATTGTTTCCTTTGTCATGCAGAAGCTTTTTATTTTAATATAGTCTCATAGTTTATTTTTGCGTTTGTTTTCATTCCCTCAGGAAATAAATCTAGAAAAATATTGCTATGGCCAATGTCAGAGAAATTACTGCCTGTGTTCTCTTCTTAAGTTTTTACAGTTTCTGATCTCACATTTAGGTCTTTAATCCATTTTGAGTTTATTTTTGTGTATGGTGTAAGAAAGTGGTCCAGTTTCATTCTTTTGCCTTAACTATCCACTTTCCCAGCACCATTTGTTGAAGAAACTGTCTTTTTCCCATTGCATATTCTTGTTAGCTTTGTTGAAGATTAAAGAACATATAATTGTGGATTTATTTCTGTACTCTCTGTTCTATTCCATTGATCTATAAGAGTATGGTACTGGCACAGTACCATTTGATTACTGCAACTTTGTAGTATATCTTGACTCCAGGATTGTGATACCTCCGATTTTCTTCTTTTTCTAGATTGCTTTGGCTACTTGGAGTCTTTTGTGGTTCCATATAAATTTTAGGATTATTTGTTATAGTCCTGTGAAAAACACTCTTGGTGTTTTGATAGGGATTGCATTAAATCTGTAGACTGTTTTGGCTAGCATGGGCATTTTAACATTATTTGTTCTCCCAATCCATGAGCATGGAAAATCTTTCCACTTGTTTGTGCCCATCTTCAATTTCTTTCACCAATATTTTATAATTTTCAGAATACAGGTTTTTCACCTCCTTTTGTCAAGTTTATCCCTAGGTATATTTTATTGGTTTTGGTGTAATAAATGGGATTGTTTTCTTAATTTATCTTTCTGCTTCTTCATTATAATGTATAGAAATGCAATGTATTTCTGTATATTTATTTTGTATACTGTGAATTTACTGAATTCTTTATCAGTTCTAGTAGTTTTTTTTTTTTTTGGTGGAGTTTTAGGGTTTTCTATGTATAGTATCTTGTCATCAGCACATAGTGAAAGTTTTACTTCTTACCAATTTGGATTGTTTTATTCCTTTTTCTTTTTTGATTGCTGTGCCTAGGACTTCCAGTACTATGTTGAATAAAAGTGTTGAGAGTGGACATCCTTGTCTTTTTCCTGATCTTAGGTAAAAAAGCTCTCAGTTTTTCACCATTGAGTATAATGTTAGCTGTGGATTTTTCATAGATGACCTGTATTATGTTGAGGTATGTTCCCTCTAACCCTACTTTGTTGAAGATTTTTATAATGAATAGGTGTTTGTACTTTGTCAGATGCTTTTTTCTGCATCTATTGAGATGATCATTTTTTTTTATCCTTTCTTTTATTTATGTGATGTATCACATTAATTGACTTGTGAATATTGAACCACATTTGCACTCCAGGAATAAATCCCACTTGATTGTGGCAAATGATTTTTTAAAGGTATTACTGGATTTGGTTTGCTAATATGTTGTTGAGGATTTTTGCATCTATGTTCATCAGAGATATTGGTTGTAGTGCTATTTTGTTTGTAGTGTCTTTATCTGGTTTTGGTATCAGGGTAATGTTGGTCTCATAAAATGAATTTGTAAGCTTTCCTTCTCCTTCTTCTTCTTCTTCTTTTTTTTTTTTTTTGAATTGTTTGAAAACAATAGGTATTAACTCCTTTAAATGTTTGGTAGAATTCATCTGTGAAGTCAACGAGTCCTGAACTTTTGTTTGTTGGGAGTTTTTTGATTACTGATTCAATTTCATTGCTGGCTATCGGTCTGTCAAATTTTCTATTTCTTCCTGATTCAGTTTTGGGAGGTTGTAAGTTTCTAGAAACGTATTCATTTATTCTAGGTGTCCCATTTATTGACATATAATTTTACATAATATTCTCTTATATTTCTTAATATTTCGTGTGTTGGTTGTTATTTCTCCTCTTTCATTTCTGATTTTATTTATTTGAGCCCCCCCTTTTTAAATGTATCAGGTTTATCAATTTTATTGATCTTTTCAAAGAAATAGCTCCTGGATTCATTAATCTATTTTATTGTTTTTCTTTTGATTTGTTCATTTTTTTAGTTTCTGTTTTATTTCTGGTCTAATCTTTATTATTTCCTTCCTTCTACTGGTTTTGGGTTTTGTTTGTTCTTTTTTTAGCTCCTTTAAGTGTAAGTTAAGTTGTTTATTTTAGATTTTTCTTGCTTCCTGACTTAGGCCTGAATTGCTATAAACTTCCCTCTTAGAAGGCGTTTGCTGCATCCCAAAGATTTGGGACCATTGTATTTTCATTTTCATTTGTCTCCATGTATTTTTTTGTATTTTGTGTTTGATTTCTTAGTTGACCCATTCATTGTTTAGTAGCATGTAATTTAACCTCCATGTGCTCTTTCTAGATTTTTTCTTGTGATTGATTTCTAGTTTCATAACATTGTGATCTAAAAAGATGCATGGTATGACTACAATCTTTTTGAATTTGTTGAGAGTTGTTTTCTGGACTAACATGTGGTCTATTCTTGAAAATGTTCCATTTGCACTTGAAAAGAATGTATATTCTGCTGTTTTAGGGTAGAATGTTCTGAAATTGTTTGATAGATCTGTCTGGTCCAATGTATCATTCAAAGCCACTATTTATTGATTTTCTGTTTGGATGATCTTTCCATTGATGTGAGTGAGGTGTTAAAGTCGACAGTTCCATGGGCCAGTTTGGCTCCTGACTGCATTTCTACCATTCCTACTCTCTTTGATGTGGTCTCTTCTCTCTGCTCTACATTTAGCTGTGGAGAGTCTGTTCTGCCAGTCTTTGGGTCATTTTCTAGGTTATTTACACTGATAGGGGTATTATCTCGGTGTTTCCCTGGGATGAGGTGAGCTTAAGGTTCTCCAACTCTGCCATCTTCCCTGGGAGTCCCTGTACCTCCTAAGTTTTAATGAACATGTAGATGTTACTATTAGAATCAAATTAATATGTATAAAATTTATATGGAATGAATATTTCTTAAAGATATTACTGTTCCTGCTTGGTGTTCAGTTTAAGGACAATATGTTTAAGAAAAAATTTAATAGAATATCATAACATTAACTTTTAAAATGTTAAATATGCTACCCTTCATTCATTTATGCTACATCAGAGAAAAGTTAGTTAAAAGGTAGAAATCTAAATTAATGAGAATATAGCCTAAGTGTTTGATATATAAAAATGAAAAAAATGCAATGTTTTCTTAATAGTTTAATATCAGGCATACAGAGTTTTGTTTTGTTTGCTAAAAGTGCTTAAAGATGTGAGAAAACTAGATGTAGACATTATATGGCTGATACTTATTATATAGCAGGAATTACATAAAATGACACAATGTTATACAATATAGGTAAAACTTATGATATTTGTTGGGGAAACATGATAAAGAATTATTAAGAGAAGGCATGGAAACCCCAAATGCTCATCATTACAGAAAAACACACAGGTGATTTCGTAAAAAGTCAGCAGGCTTAAGTTCTAGGGAAGAGAACCCACCACCAAAAACAACCTTGATCACACTTCTAATACTTAAACTTAAAATACTTAATACTTAAAAAACTTAAACTTAAAATAACCTTATTTGTGAATGATTAGTGAGATGCCAGGCAGATTCTAGGTTTTGACAGGCATGGTATAAAAAATCAATTTGCCATTACTTGGGGACTTAGGTGCCCCATAAAGAAGAAGGGTCCAGCACAATTCCACCAGCTGAGAAAGGACACCAAAAATCTAAGTAAAGATAATTTAAAATGCAAATCCTTCCATTAAGAGAAGGGAGGGAGATTCCTGTTCTAGCTAGCACATTGTGTAGGTTACCCAAAGTAAGCCCCTGAATCAATTTCAGAGAATCATTCTTGTTGCCCCACAAGAAGAAAATTTAGGAAGTCAACACTACTATTTAACTTCTTTAAAACTCTAATTTTTGTTACATGCCTCATCTCATTCCTTTTAATTAACCCATAATGATTACAACGAAAAAGAACACGTGTGCTTGACTTAGTGCATAGCAAGAAAAGGAGTGGCAAATGAGGTTGAGTTCCCTTCTGCAGACACTTTTGTTTGAAGAATTCTGTAGGTGATAATAGATGGTAACATGATTACAAAAATGGGTTATCAGATTGAAATTTTCAGCAATATAGAAAAGAAGAGTTTACACAGCTTTTCTGTGTTCTAGGACATAGGCCTGAGGTCTTAACTATTGATAGGCCCATGGGTTTTTTCTCATTGTATTTGGAAGTGATTGAAATGAGAATCTTGAGATTTAGAAATCTCTTATACTATGAATGGGTTATAAAAAAGCATTGAACATATATTACATGTCTCTTTTATCCATAGATAATGAAATATAATGAAAAATGTTATGAGAGAAAACTGAGAAAGTTTGTGGAATTTCTTTCATTATTTAGGACTCATTGGAGATACAAAATGAACTGGATCTAATTAAGTTAATAGCTATATTTTGATAAATATATCCATGATTTTTTTTGTTAAATAACAAAAGAAATGCAAAATCAATATGATAGAATCCTTCCTTTAAAGAAGAAAGATGAGACATGTGCCCATTGGGGAATTATTTTTATAAAAACATATTTCTTCAAATTTATTATATTCATGTCATGAAAAGTACCAAAACTCAGAACTGCATTAAAGAGAAATATGGTACATATGTTTTTGTGTATAAAATGCAATTTATTCTATTCTTAGAATATAAAATAAACATAAAGGAAGGCAAGACCATAGATTTATTATTTATATAGAAGTTTTTATGTTAGTCTTAAGGTTTCTAAAATGTTAACTTGAACCTTTGAAAAGAAAGATTTTATTAATACCACCTTTTTTCATAAATGAGGAAATTAGATTGTAGACAGTTTGATATAAGTCTTTAGAACAGAAACTCTGGCTTAAAATGGTTCAGAATTTTTACAGCTCAATTATCGTAGAGATACTTCAATTTACTACATAATAATAATGGCCGGGGTAGAACAAAAGGCACAAGGAGAGAATAGTTCTGCAGTCAATATTACAATCTGGAGTTATTAATTTCAAATGTATCTATTGGCTATTATTTTTGTTGGGAAGACATGTATAAGCACAAATATCTCACATAAAATATCATATCAAAATTTTAACAAAAAATTATGAAATTATAGATGTGATAGTAGCTAATTTTCTTAGATGATTGAAATCTTTTGAGAGTAATTGGTCCTTGGAGGATAACAACTTGACTTTCAAAAGCCAATGGCTGGATTATCTGCCTCAGATCTGCTGGCCACAGATTCAATGTGCCTTTGCCACCAACAGATCCCAGTTAGGAAAACCCATCTCTCACCACATGCCAACCAACAGTGTGGCCTGATTTATCTACATCAGTGGCAACAATAAAACTCAAATGGCTGACTCATGTCCCACTTCACACCTGCTGGTAGTGTTGGATCTGATCAGTTCCTAGAGGTTACATCAACAAAGCCAGAGAGGATTCCAGGAGGGACATGCTCAATCTAAACAGGGCAACTACCAGCTAAAATGAAAACTTTAAATAGGACCAAACATCTCCTAACATAATCTTTAAGCTGTATGTGATACAATTAAAAATATCTTATCATACAAGAACCAAGAAAATCACAAATTAAATGACAAAAGACAATCAAGTGACACCAATACTTTGATGAATCAAATATTGGAACTATCTGACAAAGATTTTAAAGCTGAAATCTTAAAATAGATTCAATAAGTAATTATGAATATATTATCAGTAGAGAAATAGAATTTATAAAAAAAAAGTGGAAATATTGAACCAAAAAAACACAATAACTAAATTAAAAACTAACTGGAAGAGATCAATAGTACAGTGGAATCTGTAAAGGTGAGGACTGATCAATAAAATGTATTCAATTTGAAAATAGAAAAAATAGCCTGAAAAGACACAAAAAAACAGACTCTCAGGGACTGCTGGGAAAATAAAGAAAGATCTAATATTTGTATCTTTGGAGTTCCAGAAGGTAGAGAGCAAGAATGTAGGGTTGAAAGATATTCAAAGTAACAATGGCTGAAAATTTCCCAAATCTGGTGAAAGATGGAAACATATATTCCAGAGGTGAACTTCATTTAGAATAAATACAAACAAATTCATACCAAAACACATCATAACTAAATTTCTGAAAACTAAAGACAAGATCTCAAAAGCAGTTAAAGAGAAACAATGCATTACTACAAAAAGAACACAGCAAATGAAAATGAATTTCTCATTAAAAATCATGGAGGGCAGAAGGATCAGTGGAAAAATATTTTTCAAGCCCTGAAAGAAAAATAATTTTCCACTGTGAATTCTATATTGAATGAAAAGTTCTTTATGACTGAATGTAAAATAAGGATATCTCAAATTAAGAAATTCACCACTTAAAGACCTACTATTAAAGAACAGCTAACTGAAGCTCTCCAAAAAAATAAGAGTATAACAGAAGAAAGATCAGAACTTCAGAAAATAATGAAGAGAAAGAGAATGGGTGAAAATATAGGTAATATAATAGACTATACCTCTTATGAGTCTCTTAAATTGTTTCTGGTGATTATAGCAAAAATTACAACATCCATTCTGTCACTCAGATGTAGAGGAAATTGAGACAGTTATATTTAAAGTGGGAAGAGTAAATGGACCCTGTAATAAAGATTCTGACTCATAAGGTCTCTCAACAGCCTTCACAGCCTTTACAACTGCTTTCTTTCTAAGGCAGGCAGGAACCCTGCCTTTACAAACTGCCTTTGCAGTCAGTATCTTAACCACATCCAATTTTATCCAGAATACAGGTATGATATTTCATTGATGGTATCCTCCTCCAAGGAGATTTATTTGATACACTCATTCGGTATAACCAAATCCTAGCAAGGAGCTCACAAAAAGGGATGGGCAATGTATGTGTAAGCCTCATCAGCTTAGTTTCTACCTGAATTTTTTTGGTATGCCAAGGGCTGCTCTGTCAGGAAATGGCTATTTAGGGCACCTGGGTGGCTCAGTTGTTAAGCGGTTGCCTTCGGCTCAGGCCATGATCCCAGAGTCCTGGGATCGAGTCCCACATCAGGCTCCCTGCTCAGCGGGAAGCCTGCTTCTCCCTCTCCCACTCCCCCTGCTTGTGTTACTGCTCTCGCTGTCTCTGTCAAATAAATAAATAAAATCTTAAAAAAAAAAGAAAGAAAAAAATGGCTATTTACCCTCTCAACATCCACAAGGTTAAGACAAACCCTATATCTTTTATGTCTTTTTGGATCCTGGTAGCAACATATCTTTCACCCAAAAATTTACTTAAGCTCATTTAGGCCTTTACAAATCAGAGCACATTGAATGGGATTTCCTACAACAAAAATCTCTAGAATCTGCCCAAATTGTAATAAAACTGACAATCCCATTAGTGTCCACTGGAGAATCCTTTACTATAGAGGGTTTTGCAACTTCCTCTCATGGCTCCCTAGAGTTTTGGTACCCATGAGGGGCATGAGTTGCTCAAGGAATGCTGGTGCAAGATACTGCTCTCTCTCTCTCTAAGATCTTATTTATTTATTTGACAGAGAGAGAGGGAGAGAGCACAAGTAGGCAGAGTGATGGGCAGAGGCAGAGGGAGAAATAGGCTCCCCATAAGCAGAGAGCCCGATGCAGGGTTTGATCCCAGGACCCTGGAATCATGACCTGAGCTGAAGGCAGACACTTAACCCCAAGACACTGCTCTCTTTAGCCCCATGCATCATAGCGTTTATGAGACAAATGTTGTCTGCATACTGGGTTCACCTGGAAACATAGGCTCTGACACAACCTAAACCTATGACACTGTGTGCCAAATAGTTCATTCTGTCTTGTGTAATGAATGATGCACTCGGCAAGCTTTGCATAGCCATCAATGCCTACTTGCTAAAATAAAAACAGTGTCTACAGAATAGACTTAAATATGAGCCCTCTGGTGTACCCTACCTATGGGTGGCCTCCACTGTCTTCAGTAGTTTATCAGATGCTACTCTACTAGAATAGGTCATCCCTGTCCCAGACCTCTTGGATACCTTAAGAACTCTTTGGGATCAAGTGGGTGAACAACAAAAGGAATTAGTAAACTATAGATGATATCCATAACATATGATGGAGCTTGCTGGAGAGCTCCTAGTTTTCATCCCTTAACCAGGATGTCCCTAATCAAGGACAAGACCCAATAGTCAGGACAATTGGTCTAAATCTAGGAAATCCTCTTAACATTGGATGCCCTGGCAAACAATTAGCCCCACTGGCACATTCTTAAAGACTTTTAGGAGATTTTCACTGATCTTATCATCTGGTCTAGTCAATGACATCAACAATAATTTCTTATCCAAGATTGCTTCCTTTGGGATAAAGAACTCTGGGAAACTTCTCTCATATATACCCAAAATATAAGTCTAGGTCATGCATGTCTGCACATACTAGAGTCACAGTACAAGGCTCCACCAAGACACTACATGCCCCCTTCAGAGTTCCAGACATTACTGATAGTGACCAAGGCAAACATTTTACTTCACAAAATACATAAACCTGGGCTCTTGAGCAAGACATTCTACAGAAAATTCACCTTCCATATTTCCTTCCTCTTTCACATTCCTGACCAGCCTTGAGATACAAATATGTGCCAAAATGGCTCAATGAAATAACTTCAAATAAAACATGGTACATTTCAGTCATCAAAGATTAAGGGTGAGTGTAATAAAGAATCTGAATCTATTTTTGGTGTTTGTTAGCTAACAATGTTTAAGCCCCAATCCTCTCTCTCCTTCTGCTCCACATCTGCGGAAGCTAATGAAAGCACAGGTGCTACATTTTTCTTTGGGAATTTCAAACTATATAAGCCTGGACCATAGATAGAAACCTTCATCCCAAAGCCAATCCTTAATCACAATAAAAACCAAGTCAATATTTTTTCCCTGTTTTCTTAAGTTATCAAGTAATCATTTAAAGGGGGAAATCAGAGAGGGAGACAAACCATGAGAGACTATGAGAAACAAACTGAGGGTTTTATAGTGGAGGGGGGTAGGGATGGGTTACCCTGGTGATGGGTATTAAGGAGGACACATATTGCATGGAGCACTGGGTGCTATACGAAAACAATGAATTATGGAATGCTACATCAAAAACTAATGATGTACTGTATGGTGACTAACATAACGTAATAAAATAAAATAAAATTTAAAAAAAAGTCCAAAAATAAAGCAATATAGAATTCTAAAAAAAAAAAAAGGATATTGAGGTAACCCATATGAAGACAAGAAAAGAGAAACAGTGGGATGAGAAACAGAGGAAACAGACAATAAATAATAAAAATGCCAGATATAAGCTCTAACATATCAATGAAAATTTTGAATGTAAATTATTTAAATACAACACCTATAAAACAGAAATGTACAAAATGGATTTTTTATAAAAACCCAACTATATGCTGATTACAAGAAGCTCAATTAACACAAAGACACAGCTAATGCAAAAAGATAGAAAAATGTATATCATTTAACATCAATCAAAAAATAAACAGGAATGGTTTTGTTAATATCATTTAAAGTAGACTACATAGCAAGGACAAGGAGGAATATTAAATAATGATAATAGGCTCAGTTCAGCAAAATACCACAGTGACCCTAAATGTGTATGTACATAACAGAGCTTCAAAACACATGAATAATAATAAAAAAATGTGATATAAGTGAAAGGGAAAATAGACAAATCAACAATAATACTGGGGACTCAGTACCCCATATTTAATTATATTACTAGAAATAAAATTAGCAAAGATATAGAATGACTGAATAAAACCATCAACTGAAATAATTGAATTAACATTTATATAACTCTTCACCACCCCCCAAAGCAGAATACATATTCTTTGCAGATTCACCATGGTAGACCATATCACAGTTCATTATATATATATATATATATATATATATATATCTCAACACATTTATAAAAAATGACATACAGACTGTGTTCTCTGACTAAAATGGAACCAAACTCGAAATCAATAATAGAAAGAAAACAAGAAAATATAAGAAAACAGTATAAATAAATAACAGAAAAATTCTAATCACCTAGGATTTAAACGACATGCTTCTAAATAACTCTAAATCAAAGAATAAGTCCCATTATGATATATATATATATATATATATATGATATATATATATATATATATCATATATATATATATATATATGAAATGAAATAAAAATATTTTTTATCAAAATTGGTGGATGCAACTAAAGCCATACTAAGAGGAAAATTTATGGCACTGAGTGTTTATATTAGAAAAGAAAAAAAGTTTCTAATTGATAATTTAAATTCCTATGACACAAAATTAGAAAAACAAGAACAAAATGAACGCAAAGTAAGCAGAAGGAAGGATAATAATAACATAAATAAAAGCAGAAATCAATGAAATTGAAAACAGAAAAATAGTAAATAAAAATTGGTAGAGGGGTGCCTGGGCGGCTTAGCCATTAAGCATTTGCCTTCAGCTCAGGTCATGATCCCAGGGTCCTTGGATTTAGCCCTGCACTGGGCTCCCTGCTCAGCTGGAAGCCTGCTTCTCCCTCTCCCACTTCCCTTGCTTGTATTCCATCTCTTGCTGTCTCTCTGTCAAATAAATAAATAAAATCTTTTAAAAAATTTGGTAAAACCTTGAAAAAGTCAATAAAAATTGTATACCTCTATCCAGACTGTTAAGATAAAAAAAGAGATGACACAAATCACCAATATGAGGAATGAAACAGATTTCACAACCATTAAAAGAATTGTAAGGGAACAGTATGAATAAGTACACACTTACAAATTTGACAACTTCCTAAAATGACACAAACTACTAAGTCTCAACCAAGATGATATAAATAATGCAATTCACCATATCAAGATGAAGAAGAAAAATATAATAAAATCATATCAATTGATACAGAAAAGACATTTAAAAAAATTTAACATTTTCATTTCATGAGAAACTAAACTCTCAGCAAGTTGAAGAACAGAAGAACTACCTCAATTTGACATAATCCATCTATAAAAACCTTACAGTTAACATCAGATTAATGGTGGAAAAAATTAATTTCCAAAGATCAGCAATAAGGCAATGAAGACTATTCTCACCATTCTACTTAATATGATACTAGAAGTTCTAACAATGCACTAAAGCAAGAAAAAGAAACAAAAACTCCTAAGGATTAAAAAGAAAGAAACAAAATTTTCCCTATTTGCAGATGACATGATGTATACATAGAAAATCCCAGGGATCTACAACAAATCTACAAAAAATAATAAGTGAATTCAACAAGTTGACAAATACAAGATCAATGCAAAAGAATCAAAATTGCAAATGCTAACAATGAACATGTGGAAGTCAATATTAGAAACACAGCATCACTTAAGGTTGCTACTAAGAAAAAGACATAGAAATAAAGTTAACAAAATATGTACAAGATCTGTATGTTGATAAATATAAATTACTAATGATGGAAATCAAGATCTAAATAAATAGATATACTGTGTTCATGTATTGGAAGACTAAATATACTAAAGATATCAATTCTGCTCAAATTAATATAAAGGGTGAATATAATTTCTATTAACATCTGAGCAAATATTCTTGTAGACAAAGACAAGCTTCTTCCAATATGTACATAGAAATGCATAAGTCCTAGGATATGTAAAACAATCTTGAAAAAGAGGAATAAGGTAGGAGGAATCACTCTATCTGACACTAAATCTGGACTATATTACTAGATTAATCATTTATTTCTTACTGGTAGAAGGACAGACACACAGATTAATGGTAGAGAACATATAACCCAGAAATAGGCCCACACAAATATTTTCAACTGATATTTGACAGAGATGCAAAAGCAATTCAGTGGAAGGAAAGGAGCCTTTTTAGCAAATGGTACTGTTTCAATTAGATATCTACAGACCAAAAACAAAAACAAAAAATGACCTTGAACTAAATCTCACATATTACATAAAAATTAATGCAAAATGGACCATAGACTTAAAAATAAAACACAAAACCATAAATGTTTTAGAGAAAATATGAGAAAAAATTCAAGATATGAAGCTAGGTGAAGAATTCTTATACATTATACAAAAAACATAATGTGTAAAGGGGAATTTTGATAAATTGGGCTTTGTCAGAATTAATAATTTTTGTTTTGCAAGAAACCCTGTTAAGAGCATGATAAGAGGGCGCCTGGGTGGCTCAGTTGGTTAAGCGACTGCCTTCAGCTCAGGTCATGATCCTGGAGTCCCAGGATCGAGTCCCGCATCGGGCTCCCTGCTCAGCGGGGGGTCTGCTTCTCCCTCTGATCCCCTTCCCTCTCGTGCTCTCTGTCTCTCATTCTCTCTCTCTCAAATAAATGGATAAAATCTTTAAAAAAAAAAAAAAAAGAGCATGATAAGACAAGTTACTGACTGGGATAAAGTATTTTCAAACCTCACAAAATTTTCATTTCACTATGGAGCATAGAGAGATGGCAAATAACATAGGAAATGATGTTCAACTTCATTATCCATTTGGCAAATGCTAATTAAAGCCACAATGAGATATATCTTTACACACCTACTACAAAGACTAAAATAAAAAGTAGTGACAAACCAAATGTTGGTAATATTGCAGAGAAACATTTATCCCAAGGAACTGAATACTTATGTTTACACAAATGCCTGGACATGAATGTTCATAGCAGCTTTCTTTGTAATAGTCAAAAAGTGGAAACAATCCAGATGTCATATAATGGGAGCAGAAATGACCACTCTTCTCAACTGGGAGATTCCAAACTTGAAATTTTCACTGAGAATAAAACATATAGTTACAAAGGGCATAAAAATAAAAGAATGATGAAATATTGCCCTTTTCAAGGGATTTAGGGTTTGGAATCACTGAGTAATGTAATTTTCTTCTTATATAACTTCATTGAGATCTGCACATTTAAAAAAAAACAGCATTCAGTTTTGTTTTAAGATTATGTCAGTAAGGTTAACTAGACTTTGATTTCCCTGTTAGAAAATTCTCAGTAAGATTACAGCAGACATGAATGCCCAGAGTACAAATTCCATTCTAAGTATAAAAGGAGTATCACAATGGGCGAGTGTTGATGGGTAAAAATTTTGTGCCTTTCCATGATGGAAATTGTTGATTAAAGCATTCTTACCCCCGAATTGCCCCATCAGTGTTCACTCATATTCATTTTTTTTACCTTTACATAACATATATTTATGATAAATTAGTAAGAAAAAGCCCTGCATTCATGGAGTTTATGCCCCAGTGTAGGGGACAGACAATATGAAAATAAATAAGTATACAGTATATAGTATGATAGAAGGTTATATATGTTATGGAGAAAAAAAAAAGTGAGGAAAGGGAATAGCAAGTGTGATGAGGAGGACAAATTTGTCTTTTAAACAGATGTTGAGGGAAGACCTCACTTTTTCTAGAAAGTGCCATTTGAAAATAGGACTGTATTGCACCGAAGATAGGCTCTGTGAGTTCGCAGGAAGTTTTATATTTGACTTACCAAACACTGTGACAGGAAAGGGAGGCCTTCTATCAGTCTGCTAAGTATTGGAAACTGTCACACAGCCAGCTGGGGCAACCAGTGAAAGCCAAGATCAGGAGTCCAGCTGGAAGAACCTCGAAGACAGTGAATGTCTGGCAGGCATAGACCCAAACCCAGGAAGTTAGAAAGCCCAGATATTGTAACTCCAGAGAGAGATGACGTGCTTCCAGTCTAATGATTTCGTGGCAACAGGAAAGTAGCAAACAGGGCATAAAATCCAAGTGCACAGTCAAGTCATCTGCAAGCTTTCCAAATAGAGTGGGAAGAAATACAAAACAAAGACCAAACAGAGCAATTTAAGCCCCAAGGATTCAAACCAAGTTGAAAGTGAGTGGCAGAAGGTCAAGTAAAAAAAAGTAGGCATATGTCAGCCCACAGTTACAGAGAGGAAGCAAGTTTCCATAAAGTCAGGCAGGTCCACCAGAGAAGCACAATAGGGTTCTGCCAAAGATCTGAGATCAAGATCAAGATCAGCTGCCCCACCCCTCATATTCAATATGGTAATTGTAGTCTGTGTGTGTGTGTGTGTGTGTGTGTGTGTTGCGCTGGATTAGAGAAAAGCGCAATCAAATGTTTAGCTCCATGGGAGATGCTTCTTTTTACAGGAAAATTGACTTGCCACTGTGAGTCAGGAAACAGGAGTGCATTATACTTTTGATTTATTGCTGTTACTTCATGTACGTCAATTTCTTATTTTTGTATATGTTTAAAAAGTGTTTTATATCCACTGTCTAATCACACAAAAATGTGACATTTACGATATATAGGGAGCAAAATATACAGTAGAAGATTTCCATACATTTACTACTATTATATTCAAACCCAATATTTCACAATAAACATATGGAAACCTAGTCCCAATGAATATTAAGAAGAGTTATATAAAAATGAGTCTAGCAGTAAAATACACTTGGGAATATTGAGTTAAACAAATAATTTGTTGGGTTTTAACTGTAGGACTGTGAGATAAATATGTATAATATAAATGTGTATTTTTATTAATATAATTTCATTAACAATAGAGTTCCTGTTTAGAACAGTGTAGGTTTACAACAAAAGTAAGTGTAGAAAATAGAGAATTCTCTACATGGAAACAGTCTCCTGTACAGTCAACGTAACACACCAGAATGCTATATTTATTACAAACAATGAGCCTATATTGATGTATCATTGTCACACAAAGTCCGTATTACAATAAGGTTTATTCTGGGTCTTGCACATTCTATGGGTTTTGACAAATATATAATGGTACATGTATGCATCATTATGGTAGCCTACAGATTAGTTTCAGTGCCCAAAAGGTTTTCTGTGCTCCATCTTTCCTTTCTGCCCCCCACCTCTGACAGTCATTGATTTTTTTACTATCTTCATAGTTTTCCCTTTTCTAGAATGTCATATAGTTGTAATCGTATGTTGTATGGCTTCTTTCACTTAGCATTAGGCATTTAAGGTCCCTGCATGTCTTTAAATAGCATAATAATTCATTTGTTTTTAGCACTGAATAATATTTCATTTATTCATCCATTCACCTATGGAAAGACATTTTGGTTGCTTCCAAATCTTGGCAATTATGAATAAAGCTGTAATAAATTTTCGTGTGTAGATTTTGCATTGTAAAATACTTTATCTTCAGGGGTAGCTTTGTTAAGAAAAGAAAATGCTCTGATGAATAAAATGTTCTGATGTATTTCAAAATGGTTATTCTTCTCCCTCTGCCTCTCAAACCTGAGGGAATTTTTCTCTGATCACCAATGTGAGAACTTGATATTAGAGTAATGCTGGATGCAGAATGAGTCAGAAAGTATCCTCTCTACTTCTGTAAAAGCCTGTAGAGAATTGGTAAAATTTCTTTCCTAAATGTTCGGTAGAATTCACCAGTGAACCCATCTAGGACTAGGGCTTTCTGCTTTAAAAAGTTACTTTACTAATTATTGATTTAATTTCCTTAATAGTCCTATTCAGATAGTCTATTTATTCTTGTGTAAGTTTTGGCAGGTTGTCTTTCAAAGAATTGGTCGATTTCATTTAGGTTATCACATGTGGGCACAGAGCTGTTAACCATATTCTTTTGTTTTTTTAATGTCCCTGCGATATATAGTGATGTCCCGCCTTTCACTTCTGATATTGGTGATTTGAGTCTTCTCTCTTTTTTCTTAGCCTGAATCCAGTAATTTCCTGTTTTCAATTTCATTGATTTCTGCTCTAATTTTTATTATTTCTTTATTTTTCTTTATTTTTATTTCTTCGCTTCCTTTGGATTTAATTTGCTCACATTTTTCTAGTATTCTAAGAGAGAATCTTAGATTATTGATTTAAGTGTTTCCTCTTGGGGTACCTGGGTGGCTCAGTCGGTTCAGCGCCAACTCTTGATTTTTGGCTCAGGTCATGATCTCAGGGTTGTGAGGTGTTGGACTCTGGTCTCAGTGTGGAGTCTGTTAGAGATTCTCTTTCTCCCTCTCCTTCTGCCCTCCCCCAGGGTTTCTCTCTCAAATAAAAATAAACAAATAAATAGATCTTTCCTCTTTTCTAATATATGCATTCAATCCTATAAATTCCCCTCTAAGCCTCACTTTGATATATTAATCCAGTTCCCATAATATATGCTGATTTTGAAATAGTCTCCTTCTTTGCAATTTCAAAAATTAATATCCCTAACAATTATGGGTCAGCACATTTCAAATAATTTTCTTATAATTGAAATTGACAATCTATACTACACTTTCCATGCTGCAGGTTACTGTGGCAAAATAAGTGGGTTTAAGGAAGCCTAGATCTCATATCCATTATCAATCTTATGCCAAATTTTCATAAGCTATAATAATACATAATTTATAAGATAAAAATAAAAAGTAACAACTTATCCAAGAGACTCTTAAATTGTTTAGATTTAGATAGGTTCCTAAATCTGGGAAGAGTAAGTGGTATTTTTCTTTCTTTTAGGATTTAGGCATTTTCAGTAACACATGAGGATGCATTTTATGTCCAAACACAATGGTATTTTTAAAAGTGTTTTAAAGTGAGGCTGAAGAGTACATTACATATCCAGTGTAGGTGCTGCCACAAAATAAAGCAAAAACCAACAAAACCAAATTCTCAGAGTTGTTATGCCTTCCCAAATTTCTTTTTATTGCAATATGTATTTTGCAAAATATATATTTTTGAAATTTTATGGAAGAAGATGGAACGGGTAGCCAGATTTTACTCTCCTCTCCCTTAAATCTGTTACCTTAAATCTCAATCGAGTTACCTCTCTCCTAAGCCTTGCCTCAGAATTAAATCCTGAGTTCCACTGCCTATTTTGACACAAGTATCAAAGTTCCAGATCTTCTGTTTTTAAAATAACTCCAAACACAGAAAACCCAGCCTGTATTATTTTGGACCATTTATTCACAAACAGAGATAGAAAACATAGTTATAACACATTAAGTGAATACAAAAATGATTTACTTGAGGTTCACATTTAATAGCCAGACGTCTAAAATTATAAACCTTGTCTTATATGGTAAAACCAATACCTGGCTCTGGTAACACTTTGGTTTATATCATTATCTTCTATGATTTCATATTCTACATTATGGTATTTTTGTTAGATGTGACTTTGATTATACTTTCCCTCAGACTCTTCATTTCATTTTACTTTTTCAATGATGATTAAATTTAAGGTAGGTTTATTTAAAAAACAAACTCAAATTCCTTGCCTCACAGGGACCCCTAATTTGAAGCTATTGTGTTATAAACTCCACTTACTCCCAATCAGTTCCTTGCCTCACAAAATTTACCTTAAAAATCTTCCAGACAAGGCCCTACAACCCTAATCCCTATAAATATTCTGTCCCAATTTCCCATTTTGAAACATTTTAAAGATCTGTAAAGGTAGTATTCTACCTTACTTTAGCAAGTCTAATAAACTTAGTTTTGCCTTAGCAATAGCATATTTGTTTTTGTTTTCTTCAATGTTTTGGGGAGAGTCAACAGTCAACAATAGTATCAGAAAATATACTTGAATATGGATGACAAGTGAAGTGGATAACAAAACAAGAGTGATGTTACTGCAAAGGTGCTTAGGAATTGGTAAAATAGTTAACAATATAGATTCTGCCTTCTAATTTGGGAGGAAGATGCCAAGATTCAGATGGGGCCTGGCAAGTATGCTAATTTGGAGTATTTAAAAAAATAAAAGCAGATGTGGGGCTCGATTCTAGGACTCTGACATGACCTGAACCAAATCAAGGGTCAGATGCTTAACCAACTGAATCACTCAGGTGCTCATGAACAGAGCATTCTTTTAAATTTTTGTGATTGATTAATAAAATCCCCCAAATCTGAATTGCCCACCATAATATATTACATTGTTTCTAGCAACTTTTATTAATTTTTTAAAAAATACTTAACCTCATTGTGTAACTAGAGTGTATGCTATAAATGTGATGGATCTTTATAACCAACTGACTGTTATACTGAAATTCAGGAAGATTGCCTCAAGTTGTTGACTAGAAGAGCAACTGCTATAGTTACAAGGATAATTAAAATTAACTTTTATTTGAATGTAAAATTCTAATTTATAGTGATGGTATATTATTTTTGTGTCTTTTTAATGAAAATATTTAGTGTATATCAAACATTCAGCAATTCAGCATGAAAAATATTGAACAATTCCTGTTTTCTACCCTACAATCCCTATCATTCTCCTTCAGAGTAACTTTTTCTTGGTTTCATGTTTTTATTTAAATTCCAGTTAGTTAACACAAGGTGTAATATTAGTTTTAGGTGTCGAATTTAGTGATTCATACTTACATATAAAACCCAGTGCTTATCACAAGTACCCTCCTTAATACCCATCACCCATTAGCCTATCCCCCTGCCCGCCTCCTCTCCAGCAACCCTCAATTTGTTCTCCATAGCTAAGAGTCTATTTTATGGTTTCTCTCTCTTTTTCTTTCCCCTCTATGTTCATTTGTTTTCTTTCTTACATTCCACATATGAGTGAAATCATGGGGTGTTTGTCTTTCTCTGGCTTATTTTGCTTAGCATAATACTCTTAGCTCCATCCATGTCATTGCAAATGGCAAGGTTTCATTCTTTTTGATGGCTGAGTAATATTCCATTATATATATAAAATCAAATCAGTATTTTTGTCTCCTTTGGGTAAATACCTAGTTGTGCAAGTGCTGGATCATAGGGTAATTTTATTTTTAACTTCTTGAGAAACCTCCCTACTGTTTTCCACAGTGGCTGCATCAGTTTGCATTCCCACCAGCAGTGTAAGAGGGCTCCCTTTCTTTGCATCCTTGTCAATACCTGTTGTTTCTTGTGTTGTTAATTTTAGCTATTCCGACAGATGTGAGGTGATATCTCCTCGTAGTTTTGATTTGTATTTCCCTGATGATGAGTGATGTTGAGCATCTTTTCATGTCTCTGTTGGCCATCTTTATGTCTTCTTTGGAAAAACATCTATTCATGTCTTCTGCCCATTTTTTTACTGGATTATTTATTTTTTTGTTTTTGATTGGATTTTGTTTTTAACTGGTTTATTTGTTTTTTTGAGCTTCAGAATAACTTATTTTTTTAAATTCTTTTTCTTCTATGGATTTAATTCTAAACAATTTTTTAGTAAATCAACTGTAAATATTCTCTATTTGTGTTCCGTGGAGGATGAAGAAATGAACTAATATATACTACCAATCACTACCGCTGCCTCAATTCTCTTATCAACGTGAGTTTTGTCATTCATATCATTAATTTTTTAAAAAATTAATTACAGTAATAAATTTTAGCATTATACCTAATCCTCAGTTTTGGGATACATTCACTTCGGAAAATATCTTATGGATCTCCACAATTGTTATTAGGAATTTAAAGTACTGAATTCTGTGTGTGATGTCATTACTTTTACATTGTAGTCCTATAATATTTACCCTCAGTTCAAAAAATATCTAAATCTTGGGCGCCTGGGTGGCTCAGTTGGTTAAGCGACTGCCTTCGGCTCAGGTCATGATCCTGGAGTCCCGGGATCGAGTCCCGCATCGGGCTCCCTGCTCAGCAGGGGGTCTGCTTCTCCCACTGCCCTCTTCCTTCTCGTGCTCTCTGTCTCTCATTCTCTCTCTCTCAAATAAATAAATAAAATCTTTAAAAAAAAATATCTAAATCTTTCCAATAAATAAAATCTAATCAATAAATATCTAATTGATATTGATTTTATATCTTGCCACTTTACTGAATTCCTGTATGAGTTTTAGCAGTTTTGGAGTGGAGTCTTTTGGGTTTTCCACATAAAGTATCATATCATCTGCAAAGAGTGAGAGTTTGACTTCTTCTTTGCTGATTTGGAGCCTTTGATTTCTTTTTGTTTCTGATTGCTGTGGCTAGGACTTCTAATACTATGTGGAATAGCAGTGGTAATAGTGGACATCTCTGCCACATTCCCGACCTTAGGGGGAAAGCTCTCAGTTTTTCCCCATTGAGAATGATATTCGCTGTGGGTTTTTCATAGATGGCTTTTATGAGATTGAGGTATGTACCCTCTATCCCTATACTCTGAAGAGTTTTGATCAAGAAAGGATGCTGTACTTTGTCAAAAGCTTTTTCTGCATTGAGAGGATCATATGATTCTTGTTCTTTCTTTTGTTAATGTATTGTATCACATTGATTGATTTGCGGATGTTGAACCAAACTTGCAGCCCTGGAATAAATCCCACTTGGTCGTGGTGAATAATCCTTTTAATGTACTGTGGGATCCTATTGGCTAGTATTTTGGTGAGAATTTTTGCATCCATGTTCATCAAAGATATTGGTCTGTAATTCTTCTTTTGGATGGTGTCTTTGGTTTGGGGATCAAGGTAATGGTGGCCTCATAAAATGAGTTTGGAAGTTTTCCTTCCATTTCTATTTTTTGGCACAGTTTCAGAAGAATAGGTATTAACTCTTCTTGAAATGTTTGGTAGAATTCCCCTGGGAAGCCATCTGGCCCTGGGCTTTTTTTTGTTGGTAGATTTTTGATGACTGCTTCAATTTCCTTAGTGGTTATGGGTCTGTTCAGGTTTTCTATTTCTTCCAGGTTCAGTTTTGGTAGTTTATACATCTCTAGGAATGCATCCATTTCTTCCCGATTATCTAATTTGCTGACATAGATTTGCTCATAATATGTTCTTATAATTGTTTGTATTTTCTTTGGTGTTGGTTGTGATCTCTCCTCTTTCATTCATGATTTTATTTATTTGGGTTGTTTCTCTTTTCTTTTTGATAAGTCTGGCCAGGGGTTTATCAATCTTATTAATTCTTTCAAAGAGCCAGCTCCTAGTTTCATTGATCTGTTCTACTGTTCTTTTGGTTTCTATTGCATTAATTTCTGCTCTGATCTTTATTATTTCTCTTCTCCTGCTGGGTTTAGGCTTTATTTGCTGTTCTTTCTCCAGGTCCTTAGGTGTAGGGTTAGGTTGTGTATTTGGGACCTTTCATGTTTCTTGAGAAAGGCTTGTATTGCTACATACTTTCCTCTTAGGACCACCTTTGCTGCATCCCAAAGATTTTATACTTACTTATGGATATAATTTATATTATCCAGAGGGTTAGTTTTCAATGCTGACTTAACATAAATTATACTTAGCATAACTACTAGGAAACTCTCTTCCCATTTGTAGTACTTAAATACCTTTTATTGTTCCTTCTTAAAGAATTTCCTCACTGGTCAGTGTTTCCCTGAATGCCAGGTTAACAGACTTAAGGTAGATGAATTTATTACTTAGTCATTTATTTATGTTCTGTGACCTTCAATTTTTTATAATATAGTAGAACAGTTTTTCACATTTAAATACTAAATGATATGTAAAATACTGATAAGGTTTCATATATTAAATTTTAATGATTTGTTTAGCCCTTTTGCCTCTTTTGCACTAAACTATGCACTATATTTCATATGCCCCAATGTAATCATCTGTTTTGAATTATGGAAAAAATGACAGAAGTTCACCTGAATTTGGAACAGTTCCAAGTATTTGAATTGTTGTACAATATTACACATTATTTTCTTTACAATTTTAGGCTCTTTGGATAATAAACACTTAGTTGAAAATAGACATATTATTTTACTATCCCCAGAAATAATAGCTCAGAGTAAATTGGAAGAAGCAAGTACTTTTGCAGTGGGATACTTAGGTATAACTTGAAACATATAGATGATGAGTAACCCTTTTATTAAATGCATATCTGGACCAACTTAACTATGATTACTTTTATAGAGGAAGAGCACTGTGTAATAATGGATAATACGTTTTTCTAAAATATTGACAGATACATATGATAAAGCAACAGAAGTCAAAATTGTATGTGACAATCATATTTGTATATAAATGACATTTCATAAATAGAATTCTTTTAAACTGTCTTAAGCTCAATTAATTGATATAATAAGATAATGAATAAAATGTCTCTTACGCTTAACCAATATGAAGTTAATGTTAAGTAAAATGAATGTGCAGCACAGAAATAGTACCTGGCACATTTTAAGTTTTCAATTATGCTTGTGTTTCCCTGGGTGTGTTTTTTCCTCTCTTAAAATAGAGTGGGATTTGGGGCAGAGAGTAGTGCCCTTCTTTAAAATACTGTTTCTATGCTTCTCCTTGTATCTGTGAATATCATAGGTTCTATATTAACAAAGATGAAAAAAGGAAGTTACAGTTGATCTGAAAACAGAAAGGAGGCCCTAGGAAGAATAGAAGAGAAAAATGCCCTAATTAGTTCTCATATGAGACAAAGCAGGCCCCCATCTGTTGACCAGATTCTTTTTTTTTTTTTTTTTGACCAGATTCTGAGGCCTTGAATAGGTTCTGTTTACTGGGGCTGATCCCAGAAACATCAGCCAAAGTGGCTGACTATGAGAGCATAGACAAGGTGGTGAGGGCTCAGGGGGCAGTGTGTGTGTGTGTGCGTGTGCGTGCGTGCATGCGTGTGTGTGTGTGTGTGGTTGGGGTTGGGGGAATGTCTGTTCTTTGAATTCCAGGTCAATGAGAATGTCTGGAAAATGGATTCCATCTGGTTACATGACTACATAAAGAAGGGAAAGCTGTCATTGTGTACAGACTGGTGAGTCAGACCTAAACAAAACCCAGAGTTAAGGGAAGTAAACTTAGGAGAGAAATTTCAGCTCCATGGTAAATGCCAACTAGTGGGGTGAGCTGCCAACAGGAACTAAGGGACAGCAAAAAGGAGGAACCTGCCAGAAATGAATTCCAGCTAGAATATTTCAAAGTGACAGATGTGTGAGACCCTGTGCCACAGCTGGTTTACTTTTCTAGTTATCATTAGACAGTTGGATACTCTGGGTGACACCACTCATTGCATGGGCTTCTTGAAAGTTCAGTTAAGGACCTGGACAAGGCTAGGTAATCCATTCAATTCCAGGCAAAATCATCTTGAATATTTTCAAATTAGTTAATTTTACTCTTTTTTGAAACAGTTACTAAATAACTATTTCATAGTATGTCTATCTGGTGAGCAGTATTTTTCAAAAACTAAAAAAAAAAAATTTTTTAGTAGAAGATCACTGAGTTACATTTGCAGTTTCTTTAAAATTAAAGCTCAGGGCGCCTGGGTGGCTCAGTTGGTTAAGCGACTGCCTTCGGCTTAGGTCATGATCCTGGAGTCCCTGGATCGAGTCCCGCTTCAGGCTTCCTGCTCGGCAGGGAGTCTGTTTCGTCCTCTGACCCTATCCCCTCTCAGGTGTTCTCTCTCTCTCATTCTCTCTCTCTCAAATAAATAAATAAAATCTTTAAAAAAAATAAAGCTCAAATTATTTTGTAGGCATTTATTTATACACAGTTTACAGTATCTAACACTATACAATTAAAAACAAAATGGGACCATTCTTGTCATAGACCAACTCTAACAAAACACAAACAAAAAACACCCTTAAATTTAGACTTATGTCTCCCATTAAAAAATGTTTCTAAGCTTCCATCATAAAATCACAGAAAACAAGAGACATTGTTCATCAGTTCCACAGGAGTGAGCACAATGAGAGATAAAGACTTCCAGAGTAGGATTGAGAAGACTGAGTTTGAGACAACGATTTAACACTTATTACGTGATTGGTCATGACAAAATTAGCTATCCACCTATGGACTCTGATTCTTCATCTGCAAATTATTATCTTTAGCCTAATTCCTGCCTAAGATTTTATTATATAACATTGATCTCCATTTTAAAGTACTTTGTTCAAACTGAACTATAGCTAAATATGTCAGCGTATATACTGTTGATAGTCTGAATGCTAGTTAATTTCCATGGTAGAGACATAAAACAAATAGCAGACTATTCCACTTCCTCAATAGTAACAGTTTACCAATATGCTAGACTGGTTATTGTATAGTCCTGAACATATTCAAATTGTTTTATTCATCATTAATTCTGATGAAGATAGACATTCTTACTTTTAAAATCCATATTAGGACCAGAAAGTTACAGTGGAGTAAATTGTCACAGTGTGTCATTTGACAGAGTTCCATTTTAAAGAGTTCCATTTTAATCTGTGGTGATTTAGACACATACACGCATGTGGAATGTGTGCATATACTGATGTATAAGTTAAATGTTAAGTCATGGGCTGCAGCAAATTGGACTAACTGGGCCCAAATCTGGAAACCAGATTTACCAGGCAGGGTGTTAACAGATGTGGTTAAAAGTAGGACAACAAATCCCAATTAGCATTTTTGTGTAGACCAAGGAACTGTGGTCATACCCAGGAAGAAATCTAAGTTCGGGTCTTGGGTCTCAGATCAAATCAAAAAGGAAAGGAAAAATTGTATAGACATAAAGTTAGACTGAAATGAGCACAAAAAAAAAGTTAGTTGGAATTCTCAGACTGGAAACAGGATCAGAAGAAACAAACAGAATAATGACTGATCAGAGAGAGGGAATTAGTATCTCTGGGTTCACTGAAGAGGGTCAAATTCTGAAATATTTAATTTTTCCATCTGTGAAACCTTTGTATTGGAAGGTATGCTCAACTTCTCAGTGTAAAACAGGGCTCTTCGTATTTATAACAGAAGACTCTGCTTAAATTGAGTGTACTGTGTTCATGGAGAAACCTTTGAATATCTTCAAAATGTGTGTGCATGTATCTGTGCATTAATGTGAATACCTTCAACTCATTGTAGGACATGGTATAAAATAATAGATCATTGAAATTATAAAAATTTCCAGGCACCACTGGATCTTTATTTGGTCACACACCAAGAACTTTCTTTTCTTTATGTATGATACCCACTGAGATCCCCACACTGATGATACAAATTAGGAAATGTTTCTCTCACTGTCCAAAAGAAGAAACAGAGTTTTGAGGAAGAGAGGCAAATTTCCCCAAGTTCACATAATTCAGGAAGTCATAGAATCAGGACTCAGATTCTAGTCTGACTCCAGTCCTTTGTTCCTAATCTCAACACTAATCTCTATGTTTCACTGGGCTAACGTTATTTTACCCAAATGTTTCCAAATATTGTGTTAAATCATTTAATACAACTGCTAACAAACTATGAATTTAAGTGATTTGAATTTTACTTTGCTTATATTCTGGTATAGGGACAATAGGCAGCAAAAGGGAGAAAAACCAAAAACTCAATGAAAGAGCACAAAAGAGGATACTGTACTATTAATGCCTAGAGAGTATGATAAAATATGATAAAGCAAGAGGGATGCAGAGAAGAGAGAAAATTCTCTTTTTTGCCAAATTTCCTCTTTTCCCCTCCATCCTGCTCTCCACTCAGAAACTTTAATTTATTACTTCTTATGTAAAAAAAAAAAAAATTCAACATTTGTATAGTTAAATTTTGAAAGGAAACAAAATTCTACATGATAGATGAGACCTTAGGACTTAGATTCAGTTTTACCCTGCCTGGCTGAAATTGAGTTGCTTTGTGCATAGAACAGCATTCTCCCCCACCATTTCTAATTTTAGGGGAAAAGTATGATATATGCTGGTCTAGAAGCCAAGCAAAACTATATCTTTATGACATTTTCTTAAAATTATATAACTTATATGCAATTTTCTATCACTCTTATAACCTGACAGTTGGTTTTACTGACAGTCAGTGTTTTCAAATTCATAAAATGGGACTTTAAGTTTCAGAGGGAATCATAATGAAACTAGGAAAATCAGGTAAAAAGTTAGTTTATAAATCTCTTCCCTTCATTTATAATCAGACCTGGTGAATACTTGAGATATGACCAAAGGCCATTGGTGAGAAACTTAGGTTTACATTGGAACTATACACATGTGGCAATTTCATCCTTTAACTGCACAATCTACACATTCTGAGGAACACAGAAAGCCTCCACATATAGTGTGGACTAAGCTAGAAAGAGTTAAGTAAAGTAATGCCTGATTTGACCTCCCTTGTCCTTCCTTTAATTCATTCAGTTTAATGTGCCAGGTAAGAATGTCTCTAGTTGGCCAATACTCAAGGTCACTATCATGACTAATGGTCATTGTCTGGATAAGGACACAATTGTTGTTTTAAAAGGAATGCTAGTGTTCTGGAGTAAATAGGGAAACATATTATTAAATTGTGTAATTAAAAAGTTATCATACGAATTACAAAGATGCTTAATAAACCACCAAATTTTTAAAATTTACTCTGAATTCACTAGATTTTGGCTTATTGAGCACAAGAATCACAGCAACCAGTTCCCCAGTGCCTTACAGAGAGACAAGTATATAATAAGTGCTTTTGACAATAAATGTTGTTACAGCTTTGTTTCTACTTATTTCTCTCTAATGAAAGTAAGCTTTGACATAAGCGTTCATGCATCTGCAATCATGTCAATTGATAAATAAAGTAATTAAGATTATTTGTTGCCGTACGCAAAATTGTTCATGAGAAAATTGCAGGTTTCCTTGTTTTATGAGGCATTTGAAAATGTAGGAACATCACTGTGGTAAATTATGTCTCCCTGAGGGACGCCTGGGTGGCGTTAAGTGTCTGCCTTCAGCTCAGGTCATGATTCCAGGGTCCTGGGATCGAGCCCTGCATTGGGCTCCCTGCTCCGCGGAGAGCCTTCTTCCTCTCCTGCTCCCCCTGCTTGTGTTCCCTCTCTCGCTGTGTCTCTCTCTGTCAAATAAATAAAATCTTTAAAAAAAAAAAGAAATGTTTAAAAAAAAAATGTCTCCATGAGAGGTATGCCTTTAAATTTTGTATTTTCCTTTTCCTTTCTATTGTTGGTATGGCATCTAACCTTTCTAATACATTTACAGGGACCCTCCTGTCTGCAAAACACTGTGATAATTCCGAGAATGAAATGGACATAATGTACAAACAGCTAAGGGCAAATCTAAAACAAAGGGTGTCAGGCGTGGCAGCAGCTGCTAGGGCTTAGGCAGTCTATGAGAGTCCCAACTGCACCACTGAGACATTCTTTTGAGATTAAAAGTAAGGAAGCATATAATATCTACCTGATTTTAAGCTGTTAAAAATTAATCTTATTTACAATTTACAAAAAGATCCTATAGATAAGAATCTATATTCAAGGTTATATCATAATTAAATATATTAAAAATAATATTTTTCCTCACCAGGTAAAATGTTGTGAAAAAATGTCATATGAAGATATGAGAAGTAATAGTTGAAGATGTTTCAGACTTGTTTATTCCCCTTAACTATTTGTTAGCTTTAAAATGTATTTGAAAAGATTTGGAAAAGGGATTAAGATTAAACAAAACCAAATGTGGATGAGAATAGAACTATGAGCCCCTGGTACTACAAAAGACTTTGAGTGGCCTTCATAAACTTAATTATTATTTTAAAATGACCCTAGAGTTAATGATCTGCACATAAGTGCACCAATACCAATTTTCCTTTCTACTTAGAAGCATAATAAATGATATAAAAGACCGTTTTAGAAAAGACTTTTCTAGAATAAATGAAGGAACTCTCTATCCATAGATAGTATGATAATTCCTGAGAAGGAAAAAGAAACAGAGAGACAGGGAGAGGCAGAGAGAGGATATGGTCTGCAGGTCAGTAAAACCCAGATAAGACCACAGTCAATTACAAATTACAAATTACAGGTTGGAACAGGTAGGAGTGGTTCTTAGGAGCTCTAATTTCACCCGGAGCAAACACAAGAAGGGGACCCTGGGGCACTCTTCAGTGACAGTTTGGGAATGGCACTTGGACCAACTAGGGCTCTCTCCATTCTTCTGCCCCTATCTCTGGAAAACTGGCTAAACAGACTCCTAGGCTAAAACTGAAACTTCAAATTTTAATTTGGATGCTAGAGAAGCAAAGCAGTGCCCTAGGTAGCTACTTAGACCAGATGCAGTGGGACACTTTGGAACCACTGTCGCAAAAAATCTTTTCTTTTTCAGTTGGTATCAGAGGGGCCAATAATAAACATGACGGAAAGATGAATGGGATTTGTGGACAAAAATGTGTCACAGAACATTTGAGGAAACCATTCTCTTTAAAGAGAGTCAGAAAGCCCCCCCAAATAGAGCAAGTGACACACAAAGAAAAGCAAGTTACAGTCAATATCTTGTAAAGTCTGCAGTCAGAGCCCTTTCTGGGAAAGACTAGGAGACTGGCATTTTGTCTGTTCCCTCTTCAGCTGTGGTGATTTAGGATCTAACTCCAAGAACAATTTTTTATTTTTTTCTCTTTCATGTCCATTATGTAACTATCATTTACTTTTCTCCCTTTTTAAGTGAATCTCTGCTAATGCATAAAGCATACAAGTGAAATTAACTGGTTAATATGTTTATTTATACCTAAAAAGTGTTTAAGCGCAAGGAAAACATATTTCTTCAGGAATACTCACTTATAATCACATTTTGTACATGTAGTTGTCAATTCTCGATACTTTTAAGACACCATCTTTGTTAAAATAAAACAAAGCAAAATGAAATGAAATAAATCTATGAGTAACTACAAGGATTTATATTCTTTCATTAAAAGACGGCAAAGAATCTCTAGTAAAAATTACGGAATAGACAAATTCTGTTATTAACATTATTTCAGAGATCCTTTATCTGTTACTTCTTTACTTTTATTGTATTCTACATATGTTCTAAATGCTCTTTCTACCTTTTTATGGAATCATTCATTACCAGTGCACTCTGTCCTCAACTCTTTCAAATGGGAGTTTTAACATAGTAAGTTATATTTGAGTATAGATATCTTAATATCCAAGGATTGTTTTTAGAGATAAAGGTTAAATTACAGTGAAGAAAAAGAATAAAACTTCAACATTGAAGTTTCAGTTAGCAGAAGATAGGTAAAGGCCTCTGAAAGGTATGAAACCCTCAAAATTCATCATAACTTGTCAATATATGAAGCTTTAAGTAAGTTAAGATTCACTATGAAACCTCTGATTCTAACTTTCTCTTCTGTTTAAAAAAAAAGTTGAAATTATAGTCATTAATTTTCAAAACTTGCTATCCCTTTAAAGGTCATTTAAATGTCATTTTAATGAGATGTGATAATAAGAATGTTTCTATACTAGCCACTATAATGACAAACTGAGTGATATTTGATGACCTTTTCTAATAAAACTGGCTGATAAATAGGCAAGATCGATCATATAGTCAAATCAATCCATACTGATGACTGTGACAGCTGCAGTGATTTGAACAAAGAACTATGGAAACATCTATGCTTACTATCTCAAAGATCCCACTTTATAACTTGTCATTCTCAAGAGGTAAATAACACAGGCTGTTTCTTCCACATTTTTATTAAAGACGGGAGTCCAAGTAGGAAATTAAATTTAGATTCTTTAAGTGATGAATTGTGTAAACATTTATTACATTTTCATCTGAGTAAGACAGCTAAGCTGACCTATTTTTACAGGGATCATATAAAAGAACATAAGGCAATAATCGTGCATGGATCCAAAGGCTCCATCTGTCTTCATGATCTCTTTTTCCATTGGCTTCATGTGGAACTCACTGGTTGCTAGGGTCGGTGGTGCATATTGAAACTTGATTAAAGTTTTAGATGAAATAGCAAGACCTTTTTATTCTTCACAAACTTGATCCATTTAAGACTTCACAAGCTCTTCCACAGATGATTAATGCCTCTCGCTCTGCCTGGACGGCAGTGTGCTCCCACAGCTCCTCCTTCTACTGTAACAGACAGACTTAGATTTCAATGTATGTCCTAGTTATGTGACCTTGGGCAACTAACCCCATTTCACTGAGCTAGATTGTTTTCTGGTCTATAAGATGATGGTCGTATTTACCCTCGCCATGCTTTTGTTAGGATAAAAGAGATAATGAATATAAAGCACAAACACAGGCCTGGCACATAGTAGGAACTCAACAAAGGTCACTGTCTGGCCTCTCCCCCACATTATTGCAAAAGCTAATATTGAGTCCAGCTATTAATTTTATTAGGAGTGGTTTGATTTGTATTTTGATTGATTCATGGAGCACAGACATTATAATCTTTAGCTTAATAGAAAAGTAAAGTCCTGACTTACAAACATGGACTTATACCCATATTTCATTCAGGACAATCCACTTTTATCTGGGAACTTAACACTTATGAAGAATTATTCTCGGGAAAAAGAAATTGTAATTAAAGAGCTGAACTGCTATTTATTTATTTATTGTTTAATTTATTATCTATTATTTTATTTCTTTACACAACAATTTTGATCACTCATTATCTGGTTGTATTTACAATATGTTTTCAGGAAAAAGGATACAGCAATCAATACATGAATGTATTTATTTCCCTAAACTTAAATTCCTTTTAAAATTTATTGTTACTTTAAATTTCCTCAATTTTATTTCCATTGCACTCTTCTAAGCCAACCCCATTATCTTTTATCTAGGTTATTGAATATACAAGCCTAATTGGTCTAACGCATTCCCGTTTTCCTTAATCTATTTTCAGTAGTATTTGAGAGATATATTCCTAAGTGTTTTATTGGATCATGGCATTTCTTTCTTTAAATGGTCAAGGGAATATGCTACTGCAGCAGCTCTCCACTTCATTCTGTGGGTCTGTTTGCTGTATTTTAATGAGAGAACATTACCTTGTGAAGAAAATAATATCCCAAATACTCAGTTAATTATTTTAAATTCCATTCCCACCCAGGCATTTGATCTTTTTAAATGTACCAGTTTCCACATACCCCTACTTCATATTCTGAGCTAGTAATCCGTCTTGAAGTCATAGGAAAAAATTAAATATCTAAGTCAGAACAAGTACACTTATGTAAACATGACCAAGCATTCTCTGGTTGATGAAGATCATATCTGCACATCATTCTATCTCTCAATTTACTTAATCTGGAAATTCTCTTCCTTTTCTCCTCCTATAGTATCTCATTAATCCTATAATTGGCAGCTCTAATGCTACTGACTCACATAATTTTTCTTTTCTTTTCTTTTTTTTTTTTTAAAGATTTTATTTATTTATTTGAGACAGAGAGAATGAGAGACAGCATGAGAGGGAGGAAGGTCAGAGGGAGAAGCAGACTCCCTGCCGAGCAGGGAGCCCGATGCGGGCGGGACTCGATCCCGGGACTCCAGGATCATGACCTGAGCCGAAGGCAGTCACTTAACCAACTGAGCCACCCAGGCGCCCTCACATAATTTTTCTGATTCCCTTATTTGTAAGCAGTTATTCCTGTATCATGTTCTTGTATCCCCAAACTAACAAGTATTTCATTCTGCTTTGCAAGTATCACCAGATATTTTCCTGCCTGTTTCTCATTAGAAGATTTTCTTTTTAGCACCAGGACAATGCCTTAGTTGTCACTTTATTTTCTTTCTTTTTTTTTTTTAAGATTTTTTTTTTAATTTATTTATTAGAGAGAGAGAGAGTGAGAGAGAGCGCAAGAGGGGGTAGGGTTAGAGGGAGAAGCAGACTCCCCGCCGAGCAGGGAGCCCGATGTGGGACTTGATCCCGGGACTCTGGGATCATGACCTGAGCCGAAGGCAGCCGCTTAACCAACTGAGCCACCCAGGCGCCCCGATGTCACTTTATTTTCATAGTGGTTTTCCCTGTGTTATCAATATATCCAAATAATATGCACAGAAAAGCTGTATGTCTCTGATGTAAAGAAGACGATAGTAATTTACTCGAATTCAAGGATCTACATCCAAGTAAATTATTTTGTCTAGGGCCATTTGTATTTTGTAAAAATAAATGAACATACAACAGAACATGCACAGACTCAGGATAGTTAATCAGTCACTTAAATCCCATTGTGAACCTGGTCACTCATCTCTGTGGCCATATTTCTTCTAAAGAAGATCTTATTTGTCTGAACCATAGGATAGTGTCTGTAGTTCAAAATATGTGACAGTCAGCTCTGCTCCTTTTATAACTCCTTTTCTTCAATTCAGTGCTGGTATGAGTTACAGAATAACAGAACCTCCCCTAAATGGTTGGTTAAACATGATAGAAGTTTATTTCTCACTCTGGGAAATCTGGATGTGAACAGCTCATGGCTGGTTTATAATTCTTGGCAGTCATATGGAATCCAGCCTGCTTCCAGCTTTCCTTCTGCCACTGCCAGTGTTTGGCCCCCAATCTCATGGACTGAGAATGATTTCTACCATCACCTCCATTTGGAGCCAGCTATATAATTTCTGGGGCACAGTGCAAAATGAAAATATGGGGCTCCTTTTTCAGAAAACAGGAAAATGATGCCGTGAAAGTACTAAAACATAAAGCCCTTTCCTTCCACCTTCTTTCTTCTGCAGCGTCTCTCTAGCTTGTTAGGGTGTGTTTTTATTTGCTGTATTTTAATATAGAAATTCTATATATTCTAAATAAAGACAAGTAAAAAATTTAAATTATTAGCGTGAATTTTACCAGCCACCTTTATATTATGCAGTGCTAGTTTTAGATGCAAATATAAAAGCATTTAACTCATATATGTAGTCACCAAAAGACACAATTCATATTTTACACCTCATACATCCAGAGTGGTGGAAATATTACACAAAACTAACTCAGATGTTTTGTTTCATTTTTTATATGTACATAATTTACCAAAACCCTGTACCCTTCTTTACCTTACTGATAACTGAGGGAAGACTGAGAGGAGAAAGAAGTAAAGGTTGCCTTACTTTCCCCTTTTCTTCCAAATCATTGTTTTCAGCCTAAGTGTTTGGGGAACACAAGGAAGTGAGACAAGTAAGAAAGGATAGGAAAGGGTTCTCTGGTTCTTCATGCTTCTTAGAATGCTACTGTTTTCTTTCTAAATTTGAAGGGAGTTCTTCAATACAAATATGGTCTTTCAGAAGTGACAGCATTCTCTACTAGTTCACTCAAACATGTAACATGTTTACCTTGTACTCAATTTGCCTCTCACTGAACTTCTCCACATTGTCTCCTGAAATTCACACCTCAAGGGTCATTGAGAATGCTATAAATGAGGAAACAATGAACATCTGAAACATATATTGTATGTACCTCCTCTGCTCAAACACATCCTTTATTGTCCCACAGGACTTCACTTACAGAAAATAAGCTCAAAGATACAATTAAAGATTTTATGAGGGCTACCACAGAGCAATTAATCAAGTGTGGGGCCCTTCTGAGCATCAGGTCTTATGTAATCACACTGTGTATATGGCCATGGAGCTGATCATGTCTCCATATTCCACTTTCAAGGAGGTTGGACAAAGGAGAAGAAAAGGGATGAAGAACCTGCATCAGCTTTCACCAGCTTTTCCTTTCCTCTCCTCCCCTCTCCTCTCCTCTCCTTTCTTTCCCTTGCTTGCTTGTTTGCTTGTTTTCTTTTTTTTTTTTGGAGATCTTTGAGAAGATGCCACATAACACTTCTGTTCAAACCCAGTGGCCAGAATTTTAATATGAGGCTACAACTAGCTGCAAGGGAGGCTGGGAAACATGATCTTTATTGCAGGTAGCCATGTTCTTAGCTAAAGATGATAGATTTGGAGACAGGTAAGTAACAGTCTGTGCTGTAATATTTCTTATGTCAAGCCCCACAGTAGAGGGAAATTGGACAAATATGATTTTAACATTTTACTAGAAGGTTGTTTTCTTAATACTGTCTACAAATTAGAAAAAAGTGAGTGAACATTCACTTTCTAGTTGAAGGCAGCTTGTTAAAAACAAAGAAAATAACTATACATTAAAATCTAATATTTGGGCCCATAATACCCATTTTCTTTATGAGAAAATCTTGCCAGATCTGATAATCTTGCAAGGTGAGTTGCAAGATTTTAAATTCTGTTCAAATCTAACATTGTTCCCGGGTTGTTATGTTTTTTTAAATAGAGTCATATTCAGCAGATTAATTAATCTCAAACTTTCTCCATTGTTATTTAGAAATGTGGATTAAATTATAAAATCATCCTTTTATTTGAACCTCACAATAATAACCTTTCAGGGTAGATGCTATATATCCATCTTGTATGAAAACAAACAGGACTTTTAGAGAATAAGAAACCACTACTACAGACAGCTTTTCCTCCAATATTAGCTCTTGCATTTAATGTCCTTTCTCTCTTCGATTTTTACTTCAGATGTCATTTTCTTGAAGAGAGACAGAGATACAGAGAAATAGAATCTGTATAATTTTGTGAAAAATGTAGTACTCTGAAAGAACCGGCACATCTGAATTCTAGATATATTTATCTCAGGGAATAGCTGTATGACTTTAGAACATTGTTTTAATCTCTGTGGGTATAAATTTCTCATTTTAAATTAAGGACTCTAAGACCATCAATTTTCAGTTTTTGATCTATGGAATTCTTGTTTCAAAGGGTCTATGAATTTTAATTTACATTTCATTTTTAATATACAGACAATTATCATTCATGTTAGTTTTATTCTAGAGTGTTGCCAAGAATATTGAATTAGCAAATATTAAATGATTAAATCATAACAAATCATCAAGTCATTCTGGTAGATACTATTTTCTTTCTTTGACAAAAGAGAAAAGTGGATTCAATAGTGTTACTTGTCCGAGGCCACCAAACTCACAAGTCCCAGAGTTGAGATTCAAACCCCTCCAGCTGGTCCAGGAGCAAGAGCTTCTTGCACTATACTGCAGTGCCTCCTACTGTTGCCTTCCTCTGGTCATTTCTGAATGGGACCTGAAACAAGCAGGATTGTTTGACTTCAGGTGGGAATGGGCATGTTAGGCGACTCATTTTTCTTTTTTTTTTTCTTTTGCAGCTCTGCACAAGTTCAGAAATGACATGAAAGTGCAGTGAGTATTGATTTGGGGGTTACAAATAAGTTTTAGCAAGTAGATGAATTTGCAAATACAGAATCTGAAAATAATGAGGATCAACTGTATTAAATTTTAAAACAAATATGAAACAATATGAGTAATTGTTGTGTTGTATCTCATATTAATACAATGGTAAACACCATCTGCATTTCAATGCAAACATGAATATGTATTTTGTGTTCTTGGAAATGTGTCATCAGTTAGAAAGGTGGTAGTTCTGCATTTCTCTTTCTCTCAATGTCTCTCTTTCTCTTTCTCTCTTAATGTCTACCTGTGCATGTCCACTCATATAAAAATGTACCAGGAATACATTACCTCCAGCATATGCATGCCTTCCTCAATTAAATGTCCGGCGAGACTCAGATTTATCTGTTTGTTGCATGTTCTTGTTATGGTGTGATGGGCAATAGTGGTAAGTTGAGTGGAAGAAAAGGTATGAGTTGACAGTGTCTCAAAGGAGATCTTACCTGATGCTGAAGGGGAGGAAGTAGAGCAGGAAATGCCCCCTCAAAGGATATGTAGGAGTTAACTAAGGACAAACAGGGCTCCAAACAATGGGAACAACGTGGAAAAGACCCTATGGTGGTGTAAGCCTAATGTGTAGGGAGAGTGAAGAAGCTGGATAATATTGAGCACAGACAGCTGAAGAAATGGGCAATGGCAAGGGCATGCAGAGCCCTGTAGGTCTTTATCAGAAGAGTGATGGAATGACAACGTGTGTTCTAAGCAGATGGCACTAAGTTCAAATATATTTTTTGAAAAGGTCAATCAGTATGCTAAGTGGATAAGTGATCAAAGAGGGCCAAGAGTGATTTTGGACAGATCAATTAGAAGTCTATTTCAGTAAATCAGAAGAGAGTGATGGTAGCTTGGAGTAAGGACAGGTAGGACAGATGAAAGTAAAAATTGATTTAGTGCATATAATTGATTTGTATATAATTTTATTGTATTAACACTTGAATGAAATATAAGTATCTTTCAGAGGAGAAAATATTTTTGGATGAATACTTATGTATTAGACAAGAAGTAATTTCTATATTTTTTTATGATTCCCACTTTATTATTTTTGAGTATAATTGACACACAATGTCACATTGTGTTTTAGGTATACAACTTAGTGGTTTGGAAAATTTATACATTACACTATGTTCACCACAAGTTTTAGCTATCATTTGTTCCATTGCATTACTATTACTGTATTATTGACTATATTTCTAATGCTGTGCCTATTATTCCTGGATTTATCCATTCCATAACTGGAAGCCTGTAGGCTACCAGAAAATAACCAGAGAATTAAAAGCATAAATGATGGGGGCACCTGGGTGGCTCAGTGGGTTAGACATCTGCCTTCAGCTCAGGTCATAACCCCAAGGGTCCTGGGATCAAGCCTGGCATCAGGCTCCCTGCTCAGTAGGGAGCCTGCTTCTCCCTCTCCTTCTGCTGCTCCTCCTGCTTGTGCTCTCTCTCTCTCTTTCTCTCTTAAATGAGTAAAATCTTTTGAGAAAAGTATAAATGATGATTATTGGGGCATATGATTCTTGGATCCTGCTCAGGTCATGATCTCAGGGTTGTGAGATTGAGCTCCACATCATGCTCACACTCAATGCAGAGTCTGCTTGGGATTCTCCCTCCCACACCTTTTGCTCCTCCCCACATGCTTGCATTCTCTCTCTCTCTCTCTCAAATAAATAAAATAAATGATGATTATTGTCATCAACAGAATGTCTTTAATGTCAGGGAGTATTTGGCTATTTGTGATACTGATACATGATGGGGACTGGGGGAAGGAGTCTATAGAAGTAACGGTAGTTACCAAAAGCTAAATTCAATCAGGATCTATTTTTAAATTGGTTAAGTAAGAATTCTATATGTGTTATATTTATGTGTATGATTAAATGTGTCCATCTCTTATATATCATTTGGCAGAACAGAAAGTGATAGTCATTTATCAGTAATATACTATAATCAAAAGAGTGGGAATTATTATCTTAGCTGCCAATGGGTGTACTATTTTTCAAAGAATGACCTTAAAATGGTAACAATTTTATGGTCAGATTTCTCTCCAGCTTGTTTAGGATTATTTTTCTTAAAGTATCACTAAGCCTGTTTGGCATAAGACCACCATGTGGTCTTGACAGTTCCAGTCAGATTATTAATATTTCCTGTGTTTTCTTAGCGGGAGATTGAACAACCTAAAGAAGGCCATAGCAGGCATGGGCTCAGCTCGCTTTGCTCCATACTCTGTACAGTAACTATGCATTCCATTCAAGACCCTAAAATACAACATAACTCTGCCATGGTGTCTTAGCGAATTGTTACCTACAGGTTGTTTTTATTTTATTTTATTTAGATGCACCATTACAACATTTTCTTTTTAGAATGGAAATACAGGAAGATTTCTGATTCAATCTAAAGACAAAAGCACACTCCATCTCAGCATATCTAGCAGATGTTCTCTTTATAGGCAGAGAAAAAACATGGCAAGTTACTGTATCCAGCTGGTTCCTAAATCATTCTGAAAATTTCCCTGTCTACTCCCAAAAGATGTAAATTGGCCCATAAAGAGAACAGCAGGCAACATGACTATAAAGGCAACAAAAGAACTCATATTGCAGGAAGAAACTAATGGAAGCTAGGAAAAAATGACCATTGTTTGAGTAAAGTAGGTAAATTAAGACCTCTCTATGAATTTACTACTATATACAGAGGGTTTAATATTCAATCAGCCAGGAAGTATTTATCTTTTGCTTCTTTCTTTCTTAATCTTACATTGCTTTATTTTCCAATTTTCCAGATCCTTATTTTGACTTTGTCAAAGGGTCTGCAACAGTAAAGCTTAGTGAGTAATTGCTTTGGGCAGAGATTTTGAAATTAAAATGCAATCCCTGAAGCTTTAGATTTTACTACAACATGGACAGAACTTAAAAGTCAATGCTCCCATCCTCACACCTAGAAAAAATGTGAACAAACTGAAAATCAAAAACTCTTCTTAGATCAGAGAATTGAGCTCATAGGGTAAATGTCTGTCCTAGAAACTAGAGAGACAGTCAGATACAGAGAATCACAGCTTATTGGGGCAAAAACCCAGGAGCAGAAGATCAAAGCCAAAGCCAATATCAGCAGCAACATATTACATTGTAATTGACAAATTCCTGGAGGCTTACTGTGGAATAGATCCAGAGGAGCCTAATTTGGGGGGGCCTCCACACTTTCCTGAGGGTTTCTTCTAGGAGTCCTACCTGTTTCTCCATGTGAAGATCTGAGAAAAAATCCCTTTGCTCTTAAAGTAGGGAGTGGGGAAAATATTTCAAAATAAGGCTAGAGCTCTCTGTCCTCATTTTTTAAAAATTTTATTTTATTATGTTATGTTAATTACCATACATTACATCATTAGTTTTTGATGTAGTGTTCCATGATTCATTGTTTGTGTATAACACCCAGTGCTCCACTCAATATGTGCCTTCTTTAATACGCATCAACAGGCTAACACATCCCCCCACTCTTCTTCCCCTCTAGAACCCTCAGTTTGTTTCTCAGAGTCCATAATCTCTCATGGTTCATCTCCCCCTCCGATTCCCCCCCCTTCATTTTTACCTTCCTACTATCTTCTTTTTCTTCTTTTTTTTAAAATATAATGTATTATTTGTTTCAGAAGTACAGATCTGTGATTCATGAGTCTTACACAATTCACAGTGCTCAGATAGCACATATGCTCCCCAATGTCTATCACCCAGCCACCTAATACCCCCCACCCCCCACCACTCCAGCAACCCTCAGTTTGTTTCCTGAAATTAAGAATTCTTCATATCAGTGAGATCATATGATACATGTCTTTCTCTGATTGACTTATTTCGCTTAGCATAATCTCCTCTAGTTCCATCCACGTCTTTGCAAATGGCAAGATTTTTTTTTTTCTGATGGCTGCGTAATATTCCATTGTATATATATACCACATCTTCTTTATCCATTCATCTGTCGATGGACATCTTGGCTCTTTCCATAGTTTGGCTATTGTGGACATTGCTGCTATAAATGTTGGGGTGCACATACCCCTTCGGATCACTACATTTGTATCTTTGGGGTAAATACCCAGTAGTGCAATTGCTGGGTTGTATGGTAGCTCTATTTTCAACTTTTTGAGGAACCTCCATACTGTTTTCCAGAGTGGCTGCACCAGCTTGCATTCGCACCAACAGTGTAGGAGGGTTCCCCTTTCTCTGCATCCCCGCCAACATCTGTCATTTCCTGACTTGTTAATTTTAGCCATTCTGACTGGTGTGACGTGGTATCTCACTGAGGTTTTGATTTGTATTTCCCTGATGGCGAGCAATGCTGAGCACTTTTTCATGTGTCTGTTGGCCATTTGGATGTCTTCTTTGGAAAAATGTCTGTTCATGTCTTCTGCCCATTTCTTGATTGGTTTATCTATTCTTTGGGTGTTGAGTTTGATAAGTTCTTTATAGATTTTGGATACTAGCCCTTTATCTGATGTGTCATCTGCAAATATCTTCTCCCATTCTGTCCGTTGTCTTTTGGTTTTGTTGACTGTTTCTTTTGCTGTGCAAAAGCTTTTTATCTTGATGAGGTCCCAATAGTTCATTTTTGCCCTTGCTTCCCTTGCCTTTGGCGATGTTTCTAGGAAGAAGTTGCTGAGGCTGAGGTTAAAGAGGTTGCTGCCTGTGTTCTCCTTTAGGATTTTGATGGACTCCTGTCTCACATTGAGGTCTTTCAACCATTTGGAGTCTATTTTTGTGTGTGGTGTAAGGAAATGGTCCAGTTTCATTCTTCTGCATGTGGCTGTCCAATTTTCCCAACACCATTTGTTGAAGAGACTGTCTTTTTTTCCATTGGACATTCTTTCCTGCTTTGTCGAAGATTAGTTGACCATAGAGTTGAGGGGCCATTTCTGGACTCTCTATTCTGTTCCATTGATCTATGCATCTGTTTTTGTGCCAGTACCATAGTGTTTTGATGATTAGAGCTTTGTAATAGAGCTGGAAGTCCGGAATTGTGATGCCGCCAGCTTTGCTTTTCCTTTTCAACATTACTCTGGCTATTCAGGGTCTTCTCTGGTTCCATACAGATTTTAGGATTATTTATTCCATTTCTTTGAAAAAAGTGGATGGTATTTTGATGGGGATTGCATTGAATGTGTAGATTGCTCTAGGTAGCATTGACATCTTCACAATATTTGTTCTTCCAATCCATGAGCATGGAACATTTTTCCATTTCTTTGTGTCTTCCTCAATTTCTTTCATGAGTATTTTATGGTTTTCTGAGTACAGATTCTTTGCCTCTTTGGTTAGATTTATTCCTAGGTATCTTATGGTTTTGGGTGCAATTGTAAAAGGGATCAACTCCTTAATTTCTCTTTCTTCTATCTTGTTGTTGGTGTATAGAAATGCAACTGCTTTCTGTGCATTGATTTTATATCCTGCCACTTTACTGAATTCCTATATGAGTTCTAGCAGTTTTGGGGTGGAGTCTTCTGGGTTTTTTGCATAAAGTATCATATCGTCTGCAAAGAGTGAGAGTTTGACTTCTTTGCTGATTCAGATACCTTTTATTTCTTTTTGTTGTCTGATTGCTGTGGCTAGGACTTCTAATACTACGTTGAATAGCAGTGGTGATAGTGGACATCCCTGCTGTGTTCCTGACCTTAGGGGAAAAGCTCTCAGTTTTTCCCCATTGAGAATGATATTTGCTGTAGGTTTTTCATAGATGGCTTTTATGAGATTGAGGTATGTACCCTCTATCCCTACACTCTGAAGAGTTTTAATCAAGAAAGGATACTGTACTTTGTCAAATGCTTTTTCTGCATCTGTTGAGAGGATCATATGGTTCTTGTTCTTTCTTTTATTAAATATATGTATCACATTGATTGATTTGCGGATGTTGAACCAACCTTGCAGCCCAGGCATAAATTTCACTTGGTGGTGGTGAATAATCCTTTTAATGTACTGTTGGATCCTATTGGCTAGTATTTTGGTGAGAATTTTTGCATCCATGTTCATCAGGGATATTGGTCTGTAATTTTCCTTTTTGATGGGGTCTTTGTCTGACTTTGGGATCAAGGTAATGGTGGCCTCATAAAATGAGTTTGGAAGTTTTCCTTCCCTTTCTATTTTTTGGAACAGTTTCAGAAGAATAGGTATTAATTCTTCTTTAAATGTTTGGTAGAATTCTCCTGGGAAGCCGTCCGGCCCTGGGTTCTTGTTTGGTGGGAGAATTTTGATGACTGCTTCAATTCCCTTAGTGGTTATAGGTCTGTGCAGGTTTTCTATTTCTTCCTGGTTCAGTTTTGGTAGTTTATACATCTCTAGGAATGCATCCATTTCTTCCCGATTATCTAATTTGCTGGCATAGATTTGCTCATAATATGTTCTTATAATTGTATTTCTTTGGTGTTGGTTGTGATCTCTCCTCTTTCATTCATGATTTTATTTATTTGGGTTGTTTCTCTTTTCTTTTTGATAAGTCTGGCCAGGGGTTTATCAATCTTATTAATTCTTTCAAAGAGCCAGCTCCTAGTTTCGTTGATCTGTTCTACTGTTCTTTTGGTTTCTATTGCATTAATTTCTGCTCTGATCTTTATTATTTCTCTTCTCCTGCTGGGTTTAGGCTTTATTTGCTGTTCTTTCTCCAGGTCCTTAGGTGTAGGGTTAGGTTGTGTATTTGGGACCTTTCATGTTTCTTGAGAAAGGCTTGTATTGCTATATACTTTCCTCTTAGGACCTCCTTTGCTACATCCCAAAGATTTTGAACAGTTGTGTTTTCATTTTCATTTTTTTCCATGAATTTTTTTAATATCTTCTTTAATTTCTGGTTGACCCATTCATTCTTTAGTAGGATGCTCTTTAGCCTCCATGTATTTGAGTTCTATCCAACTTTCCTCTTGTGATTGAGTTCTAGTTTCAAAGCATAGTGGTCTAAAAATAGTCAGGGAATGATCCCAATCTTTTGGTACAGGTTGAGACCTGACTTATGACCCAGGATGTGATCTATTCTAGAGAATGTTCCATGGGCACTAGAGAAGAATGTGTATTCTGTAGCTTTGGGATGGAATGTTCTGAATATATCTGTGAAGTCCATTTGGTCCAATGTGTCTTAAAGCCTTTATTTCCTTGTTGATCTTTTGCTTAGATGATCTGTCCATTTCAGTGAGGGGGTGTTAAAGTCCCCTACTATTATTGTATTACTGTAGATGTGTTTCTTTGATTTTGTTATTAATTGGCTTATATAATTGGCTGCTCCCATGTTAGGGGCATAGATATTTACATTGTTAGATCTTCTTGTTGGATAGACCCTTTAAGTATGATATAATGTCCTTCCTCATCTCTTATTATAGTCTGGTATAAAATCTAATTTGTCTGATATAGGGATTGCCACCCCAGCTTTCTGTTGATGTCCATTAGCATGGTGAATGGTTTTCTACCCCCTCACTTTCAATCTGGAGGTGCCTTTGGGTCTAAAATGAGAACCCACTCCTCGGCTGAGAGCCCACTCCTCAGCTCCATCTCTGCAGCTGGCTTCCCTGCTCTGATACCTGGGAGCTCTGCCACACTCAGGCACCCCTGGTCTTTCTGTGACCCTGAGGGTCCTGAGACCCCAGTGTCCCAGTGAGGGTTCCACCCCCCCCCCCCCCCCCCTTCCCCTGGAGCAATGACCCCCAGTGGAGCAGACTTTTAAAAGTTCCGATTTTGTGCTCTGTGGCTCTATCACTTTTCGGTAGCAGCTGATGGAATCTCCCTCCCCCCGCCATCTATCTTCCCGAATATCGCCTCGGATTCACTTCTCCACACGTCCTACCTTCCAGAAAGTGGTCGCTTTTCTGTTCAGAGAGTTGCTGCTATTCTTTTCTTTGATCTCCTGTTGAGTTCGTAGGTGTTCACAATGGTTTGATACCTATCCAGCTGAATTCCTGGGACCAGACGAAATTTAGGTCTCCTACTCCTCTGCCATCTTGCTTCTCTGTCCTCATTTTTATAAGTCCTGTACTCAAGAGAAACTATTTTACCAGAGCCTAACCAACTAAGGTTTAACCAGTGCCTAACCAACATGGAGAAAGGAGAATTCCAGCCTGCCCTAGCCTTTGATGTGAAGGAAGGAAAATTTTCAACTCAAGCTCACTAAAACCTAATCATTGGAATATAGAATGCTTCTCCCATTCTTGTTCTTCACATCAATAAGCCTCCTATATAATAACGGGAAATTACAGATAAATTACTCTAACCTTCAGGACCTATTTTAGCAGTCTGTAGGAAAAGCAAAAGACAACAGGGAGACAAAAAAGAATACAAGAGGAAATTTTAGCCTCTGACCTTATAGCTACAGCAAACAGTAAACATAGCCTAACTCCTATAGCCAGATAAACACAAAACCTCATACTATAGGCATGTTTTCCTTAGTTCCTTATTCCCAATACATCATGTCTGGCTTTCAACAAAAAGATACAAGGCATGGTTAAAAAAAAAAAGCAAACAAACAAAACAAAACAAAATAAAACAAAACAAAAACAGTCTGAAGAGACAACGTAACCACCAGAACCAGACTCATATACAGCAATGATGTTAGGATGATCAGGACAGAAATTTTAAAAATCTATGATTAAGAATGCTAAGAACTCTTATGGAAAAAGTGGGTGACATGCAAAAACAGATGAGTCATAAAGGAAACAAATGGAAATTCTAAGAAAGAATAAAAAGGAAATGCTCCCAAGTATCAGACTGTAGGTCTTCTTGCCACAGGCTGTGGCAGCTTGAGAGCAGAGAACCAACTTCAGCAAGCTGGAGTCATGGAGGACAGGCATTTAGAAAAGTTTCTTTCTCTCTTTGCCTGAGTTTTAGTTGAAAGGGCACAGCTGAGGGCTGCCTGGGTGGCTCAGTCAGTTAAGCATCTCCTTTGGCTCAGATCATGATCCAAGGGTCCTGACTTGTGTTCTCACTCACTCTGCTCTCTCTCGCAAATAAATAAATAAATAAATAGATAAATAAATAAATAAATAAATCTTTTAAAAAAGAAAGAAAGAAAGGGCACATCAGAAACTGTAACCACAGGAGGCATTATGCTTCTAGAAAACTCTCAAGGAAAAGCTCTGAAGAAAGGGTGGACAGAGTCAACCAGTTAGTGTGAAAGTTGGAGATAAAATTCTTCTCCCAGAATATGGAGGCACCAAAATAGTTCTAGATGACAAGAATTATTTCTTATTTAGAGATGGTGACATTCACAGAAAGTATGTAGACTGAAATAAATCATTGTTGAAATGGCATCAAGTGAAGCTTCCCATTCCAGTGAAGTTGTGAAATCTTTCGTCATGTAAATAATTTCTACGTCTCTCTTTTAAAATAATGGTATCTGGACTAAAAAAAAAAAAGAAAAGAAAAGAAAAGGAAAGAACAACTAAAGAAAAAAAGAGAAACAAGTAGAAAAACAGACTCTTAAATACAGAGAACAAGCTGGTAGTTGCCAGAGGGGAAGTAGGTGAGTAGATGGGTGGAATAGATAAAGGGGATTGAGAGACGCTTATCATTGAGTAATGCACAGAACTGTTGAATCACTACACTGTACATCTGAAACTGACATAGCACTGTATGGTAATTATACTTCAATAATTTTAAAGAAGAATCCTATTTTGTAACTTCTTGAGGATTTTTTCCCTTCTCTTTCCAGAATTATATATTTCTTCTGGTGTCAAATTTTTTCCTATTGTTTTTCTCATGGGTAATCAGCTTTTCTTCCCCCCAAGTACCTGGTAATCTCTGGGGTCCTATTCATTTTTTTTTTTATTTTATTATGTTATGTTAATCACCATACATTACATCATTAGTTTTTGATGTAGTGTTCCATGATTCATTGTTTGCGTATAACACCCAGTGCTCCATTCAGTATGTGCCCTCTTTAATACCCATCACCAGGCTAACCCATCCCCCCACCCCCCTCCCCTCTAGAACCCTCAGTTTGTTTCTCAGAGTCCATAGTCTCTCATGGTTTGTCTCCCCCTCCAATTTCGCCCCCTTCATTTTCCCCTTCCTGCTATCTTCTTCTTCTTCTTCTTCTTTTTTTTTTTTTTAACATATATTGTATTATTTGTTTCAGAGGTACAGGTCTGTGATTCAACAGTGTCACAATTCACAGCACTCACAATAGCACATACCCTCCCCAATGTCTATTACCCAGCCACCCCATCCTTCCCATGCCCCACCACTCCAGCAACCCTCAGTTTGTTTCCTGAGATTAAGAATTTCTCATATCAGTGAGATCATATGATACATGTCTTTCTCTGATTGACTTATTTCACTCAGCATAATACCCTCCAGTTCCTATTCATTTTTAAGAACAAGAGAGGAAAACTACCAGGAAATAATGTATGAAGATAGGACTGGTTGAATAGCCTTTGGAATTTCTAAATGAGAAGTCTTTTTTTCTGAAGTACTAACACCCTCAAAATCTGCCTTTGTTATCCCAAGATAATTTATTCAATCTCTTTATAAAAGAACATGCCAAGATATTTCCTGGATAAGTAGGAAGACATTAGAAATTATGGTGAGAAAGATGATTAGGCTAGACTTTTTCATTTACAGACCTTTTCAGTTCTACTTCTCCTTCAATGTGCAAATTACAGCCCCACCATCTTTGAGTTATCAGACTCTTGGCAGATAACATCACATTTGATTATTTTCTCCTTTGTCTTGATTATGGACAAGGAGAAAATAGTTTTTTACTACTTTTTTTTCCCTGCTGCTGTATTTCACCCATTAACCATCCCTCCATCTAATATATACTTTCTAGAAATATATGCAAGTCTCACGTTTATCGATGTCATTTCTCTTATTCTCTATATAACTAGGCTTTTGTATTTCTTTACTACCTTTTCAATTGGTTATCAGAAAGAAGGAGATAAATGGAGTATTTTATCATGTTTACCATCTTAAAATGGAGATATTATATTTTGTTCAAGAAGAAAAACATTTGTAATTAAAAAATGCAACTAAAAGTTAGCAGTGTAATTTAATTTGAAAAAAAAAAAAACATTCTGCTTGCACAACCTAATTTCTTCCTTCAAATAATTCTGTCAAGTGGATCATTCTTTTTGCACATTTTATATAAGGGAATGAATGGGTGAATGAATGAATAAATGGATGAATAAATAAAAGGAAGGACTGAAACCCATGGTTTCTAATTCTAAATCCTATACTGTTTCTTTAAGTTGGTGATATTTAATGTTTTATTCAAAGCAAATAGCCAAACAAAATAGCTTTCTGTTCTACCATTTCGCTAAGCCCTAAGGAGGGAAAATAAATAATGGCTAAATTAAATTAAATTAGATCCAAAGATTCAGTATTGATTCCTTGAAGCTAATTAATGAGAGAGAGAACTTATGAAGATCTCCATACTAGAAGCTGTTTAAGTGTAAAGATTTGCAAAGAAGTGCCTGCTTGGTAGCAGAAGACTACAGTAATAGAAATCAATAAAATAATTGAAAACACATATATACATTCACTTACCGCAAGTATTTTTTGCAAAGCTTTCTAAATCTGGATAATCTTTGTTCCCACAACATGGTATATATGTAATGAATTCTCTGAGATGGAAATTATTTAATAAGGCAACTTCATACTCCTTCCACTCCCCAAAGTTGCTCTTCATGGGAATAACAACAACAAAAAAGTAATATAGTAAGTCTTGAGGAGTTGTAAAGATCATGAATTGATGGATGGCCTGAAATTAATTATTTACATTTTATTTAAAGAGGAAAGAAATAGGGAATATATAAAATTTTGAGAATTTACAGGGTAAATTTTCACAAGGTACTGGGAATAGAAAAAAGGAAAATGAATAGGGAAGGTAAATGTAGGTAATAGTCAGCTGTGCTATTTTATCAAATATTTTAAAGGCATTTCAGAGAAATCTGAAGAAAGTAGATAATGTGGATGCCAGTTTTAGCAAAACAGAAAACAAACAAACAAACAAACTTGGACTTAACATCTGAAGATACATGTTTGATTTCCAGTGCTCCTGTTTGCTATTTGATTCAGAGTAAGTCATAATTTTTCTGAGTTTGACATCCTTCTATATTATAATAGAAAGTATAGTACCTTCCCCTTATCAGTGTGAAATTTAAATGTGCCAATGTATAAAAGAATTTTATAAAATATTATGCATATTCTAAGTTCTAGTCTCACTTGCAAAGTATGTGTATCAGCTGGCCTGGGTTGATTGCATGCTTGACTCTTGGCCAAACCATGAAACCATGGAACAAATGATTTCTAGTCTGTCAACATTGTTTAGTAGTAATAGTAAAATTTATGATTGGTATCTGGTTTTTATGGAGCCTAGGGATAGGGGGAGTTCAACAGTTAGGGCTGGTGACATAGACAGAATAACCAAACATGTCTACATAAGCAGCTCACCATAGAGATCTCCAACACAAACAAAATGTGGGTTTCCTGGAACCAGGGTCTTTTGCTGATGGTTCAAGGCCAGATGACAATAAACATCTTTTTTGACCTGGTCCATTTGTGGGAAGACCACTGCACCTGAGATCTCTCGAGGCTTTTCAATGCATACCTTTCCTTTGTTGTTGATGTTTGTACCGTTGACAAAGGAGATCCTGGAGTAAAAACTGTTTGAGTCTTTTGTATCTGCTCAGCAATCCAGTCTTAAAGTGATTATTATATAATTAACACAAACCTGATAGATGTCACACTTCTAAAAATGTTTTTCTGGGTCACACCTACAGTATAATTTGCAATGCTGTCCTGAATACACATGGAGATTAAACATTAAACAAGAGAAAAAAAAAACCTTATTTCTACCAATCAGCAACCTATAAAGAAAAATACAAATAATTAAACAAACAATGATTTGCAACAATTTCTAAACAATGTTCTACAATTTATAATCTTACCGTGTTTCATGAAGTGATTAAGGAAATTGAGAATGCTTGTACATATAAAAGGTCATAATATTAGCTCATTATTCCACAAGTGATTATTGGTCTCCTACAATGTTCAAAGCACTGTTCAAAGTTCTGGGATAGAAGACATCCCTTTCATTTTTGAGTCCTAAGCTTAGCAAAAGAGACTGGCAATACATACATACATACATACATACATACATACATACATACATATATACATACATACACAAATAGTCATATTACAACAATTTATGTGAAGTAAAAGTTTTCTGTGAGGAAATAATGGTGGACAGTGGCATTAATTTTACATGATCACTGTCTAGAATCTGTCCATGAGGAAATAGTGTCTTAATGGCAACGTGAAGAATGAAGAGAAGTAAGCAAAGAAAAGATTGGAGGGAGAACATTCCAGGAAGGAAGAAAAATGGCATGTGCAAAAATCATATTCAAAATTTGTAAGCTGAAAAAAGTTTGGAATACCCTATGAATTGATACAAGCCCTATATAATATATATTCACTGAGCAAGCAGAAGAATGGTCCTGGGTGAATGAACTAATATTATTGCAAATGTAGAGACATAAAGAAACTAAAAGATTTTAGACAGAAGGGTGACAACATGTTATATATCATTTTTAAAATTTCATTTTTGTTGCCATGAGAAAAATGGGTGGGTTGGTAAAGTTTGCATGAAAGGGGAAGCTTGGAGATCAGTTGGAAGCTCTTTTACATAGTCCAGGTGAGAAATGATGGTGATTTGGATTTGACTGATCCCAATGCAAATGGGAAGAAATGGAAGAATTCAAGGTGTGTTTTGAAGGTTAAGTATTAAAAATTTGGAAATGATTTAGATGAGGGAGATGAAAAATTATGATTGTGACTGGATGTGGAGGGGAGAGATAAAAGATGGAGTTAAACAAAATTTAAGGTTGAGGTTCCTATGAAATTTGTAAGTAGAGAGATCAAGTATTTAGTTCGCATACAAATCTAAATATCAAAGCAAAGTATAGAGTGAACAAGGATAAGATCCCTTGGCCAAATATTGTAGAATGAGAAAAGAGTCCAGGAGATTACAAAGAGGAATTTCACAAATTTTGGAAGACAAGAGAAGAATCTTTTAAGAAAAAAGAGAGGGCTTAGTTATCTTGAGAGTTGTGATCATCAGTACTTTAAATGTGGAAACCTCGGGGCGCCTGGGTGGCTCAGTCGTTAAGCGTCTGCTTTTGGTTCAGGTCATGGTCCCAGGGTCCTGGGATCGAGCCCCGCATCAGGCTCCCCGCTCCGTGGGAAGCCTGCTTCTCCCTCTCCCACTCCCCCTGCTTGTGTTCCCTCTCTCGCTGTATCTCTCTCTGTCAAATAAAAAAAAAAACATCTTTAAATGTGGAAACCTCTGCATCATCAAGCTTGAAATTATAGCCAAAACCTTAAATCAGAGCTAGATCATACAAAACAAACATAACAACTTACCTACTAAAATAGAGAACAGGAAAGTTGTTCCCAGATGAGCATCAACAGAAAGGTGAGAGTAGAGAGTACATTTGACCCCCAAGATATCCATACCACTCTCCTGTCTGCCAAAGGAAAGATTGAAAATCAACTGAAGACAGTTGGTCATTCTCCAGCTCTAAAACCATTTCAAGCTTGTTTTCTTGTTTAGCACTTCTGCCTTTAATTTTTTAATACCTTTAACCTGTTATTTCTTGCACATTGCTGTGCAATTTTATCAACCTGAGCAATGCATACTTACACTCCAGGTCATGGTAAGAGCTGCACCATCCTTGTTTCCTCTGCTCTGATACAGGTTGCTGTCTGGTTAACACATTGCCTGCCGTACCTTCTTCCTGTCACTCCCACCTAGAGAACAATATTGGACACCCACAGTGCAATGATACAGGTCAACCAAATGAAGGAGGATAAGGGGTTACCACACAGTGAAACACATAATGCGCTCACTTATGTTTCCCACATGTGAAATCTGTCCTTTAAAGACCTGACTTAATGCACATGCTTGTATTGTTTAAGTCATAACATTCTCCACTTTTTATTTTTTTATTCTCTTAGTTTTTGAAACTAGCATAAGGATGTTATAACACACCATATGCACATTATTACCCTCACTGTAGGTGTCTATTGATAGTATGCATTCTTCTATGATTCTAGAACAGAGCAGAAATATTGTGGTTAGTATATAATCTCGTTGTAACTGAGGAAAATATTGTAAAAAGATTTTATACTATTCATCTGCAGATTAATGTTTCCTGTGTTTTAAAAGGCATGTTACCCAGCAGCAGATGAATGGTATAAAATGTTTAATTAAAGTCAGTCATAGCCTGCTGGCAAGAAATGACCTTACCTTCAACTCAACACGAAGACCAAAAAACATCTATTGTTTTCATTTTAAAGGAATTCAATGAAGAATATTATTTTTTGGCTTAATTCAAAAGCCATTTATTGAGTGCTTATTATATGCAAGTATTTGAGGGGGCTAGGCATTGGGGAGTTTCAAACATGAATATGAGAGCATTATGTCTAGAAGCAGCTCATAGACTGGTTGTCCAGATAAGCATGTGCCATAAGCTGTGGGGTATGTCATATCAGGGATAGAGACAAGAGTCACACTGAAGATGTGGTGGGAGGATTTCAGCAATGCTTTCACTAACATGGTATATACTGGCTGATATGTAAAGAAATGATTTTATTCCAAATTGAAAATAGAGAGGAAGCATTCCGTCAAGCAAGTAAATCTGCTTGGTACATTGTGGTGCTGAGTGCATGGCAGATCTTTGATGACTTACCAAACCTCTTCCTCTTGAATATCCTGATCTCATGAATGACAGCACCCCTGAGGAATTTTCTCAAGTCAGAAATTTAGCAAGCCCCCTTGATTCCTCATTTTGAATTACTTCCACACAAAATCTTCTGTCACCAACTCCCAGCAATATTACCTTTAAATATCTCTCAAAATTTTCCCTTCCTTTTTAACCTCACTGTCTGCCACTACCTAGCTTCAAACATTCTAATTTCTCATCCATGCTACTCAAAACAGCCTCTTAATCATTCTCTCTGTCTTTAATCTATTCCTAGCCACAATTTAACTTCTACATTTGAGACAGCATGAACCTTAAATTGCAAATATAACTGTGTCATTATCCTACTCAAAATCCTTTAATGACTTTCTGATGCCTTCAAGGCTCTATTTCAAACTCTTTGATCTGATAGAAAAGGCCCTTTGTGATTTGGCCCCAACTTCCCCACTTCATGTTTCTTACTACTCTTTGCTATCTAGGGTCCTGTGCTCTTCAATCTTCAAATCAGTCTCTGTCTCCTTCCTTTTCTTTCTCTCATCACACACACACACACACACACACACACGTGCACGTACACTTTTACATCCAGGGTTAATTTACCCAGAACACTGTCTCTCTAGCCATTTCACTTAGCCAACTAATGCTTTAAGACTCCCTTGTTCTTCACAGACAGCAACTTTTCTGGCAGGTGAAAGCTCTATTTGACCTCTGAAGCTTACCTCTAAGTTATATGCTTTTCCTATATGTCTCTATAGCACATTTTTCATACGTCTTCCATAAAACTCATCACAGTTTATAATAATTTATTTGATTTTTACTCAGCTGTTGTGGTTTTCAGAGTATTGTCTTATTCAGATTTTTTTTTGTTTTATTTTTTATCTCTAGCACTTCATCCATTATCTGCACATAGTAAATGGGAAGCTTCTTACGTATTAACGAAAGAATACGTGAGCAAATAAAGGGATGAAGGTGGTTACCTGTTTTTGTTTGCCCTGAACCCTTCATTTGGGACATAACTTTGCCCTGTTGTTGGAATTGAATATCCCAGTCCTTCATTTTCTAGATTTAGAGAAAAGCAGGCCGTCCAAGCTGTTTCATGTAGGAGATGTCAATAGATCCTCGATGATCACTTCTTAGAATATTTTAGGTAATAGTCAAGCATCAGAGGTGTCAGATTAAAATTTAGATTATATGATTAAAAATTATATAAAAATTAGATTATATTATTATTTAGGGCAGTGTGGGAGAAATTTAACTTACTTGGTTGTAAGGATTGGTTATGGCCTATCCAGGAGCCATTCACCACGTCATCCATGTTTGGCTCACTTCCATTTTATTTAGGTGTCAACCTCTCCCACATGACTTAGACTTGAATTCCTATCAGTCTAAGCCAATTGTGCAGTTCCAGGTTCCATGTCAGTGATTTGTTTAGAGGTCAAGGTAATAGGAGGAAATGTCTCTTGGGGAGTTTCTGAGAAAGATTGTATGCTCTTAATCAGGAAGAAGGAGTCCTTTTACATGAGGTAGAGGGTTTTGCCTCTTTCATGTTACTGCTGGAATGGTGACAGTCACCCTGAGATGAGGTACACCAGCCTGAGGCCAAGGCCACACATTTGGAGTGGCAGAGTGAATAGATTAAAAAAAAAACTGCGTTTTTAATGATGATATTAAGTTGCTGACTTAGCCGCTCTGGGTCACCCAATGCTGAGAATTCTTGGTATGTGAGATGGTAAATTGTCCTTATTGTTCACTCTGGATGAAATGTGATTTTATGTTACTTACAGCAATAATTATCTTAATTGTTAATGATGCTATCAAATTATTCAAAGTAATAAAATTAATACATTTAATTTGGGGTTTAAAATTTTTTTCTTTGACTGAATCACAGATTGAACTGTTCGAATATTTTGATAACCTTCCCTTTTCTCTAAATTCAGTCCAATTATTTGAATGTTAAATAAAACAAACAAAAGTTAATAATATAGATGAAATGGCAGAGTATGAAGTGTTGAGAACTAAACTTAGTCACCTGATAAATGTGTGATACATTAAGATTTCACAGAAGTTTCAAATAAATATTTGAGGAAACATGATCTTAATCCAAGCTTTTCATATAATATTCACTTTGAGCTATCCTGCATAATCTCACCTCACTAAAATATGAGTTTAAGATGAAGTATCACAAAGCAATCAAAAGTAATATGACTAAGAAAATATAATTTTCCAAACCCTAAGAAATTGTGTCATTTCATTTGTATTTTAAATATGTAATAAATATCACCCATATGTATTTCCATATTATTAATTAATCAAGGCAAATCAGGAAACAATATTTCATGTATAGTAATAATTGCTTAAAGTAAATTTGCTTTATAACTCAATCTGTCATATATATATAATATTAAATATAAACATTAAATTAATTTTATAGAACACAAATATATTAATTTAGATAATTGTCAATTGAGGATATATTATTTTGTAGGAAATAAGAAAACTAATAATCATTGCAACAAAAATAACCACCTTTGAAATACTAATGATTTTTCATTTATATACTGAATGAGTTCAGAAAAATTAAGTAAGATGTTGATTTTGATACCAGTAGCCAAAAGATGATCCAGGGTTGTCCACCTCCAACACTTACATACTTTCAATCTATACCCCACCATATAGTGGGACACCTACTGTTTAGTAAGATCAGTAAGAACTGATTTTATCCCCTCTTGATGGACACTTTCTTTGCTCATATTGTACTAAGGGTACCAATCATTATGGCTTATTGCAAAGTTGCATTCACATTCAGGAAAACACGGAGTTCATTTTGGAAGAAATACCCATTTGGTCTGGAGAAAGGCAAACAATGAATGTTGATCAGAAAGATGGTTAAAACATGGAATATTATCATGAAATATTACACAGCATTTTAATGATTTTAATAGTCATCCTTATTCCATGTGTGCAAGAATAAAGATAGCCAGTATATTTATCCTATACAAAATATTTCACTTTCAGTTTCCTACCATATTCCCCCATGCTGGTGAACTTTATACCAAAATGGCAATTAAAAAAAAATGATTTGTCATAAAGAAGCTTTTCTACAACACAGATTTTCTATAAAACCATAAAATAAGGAAGACTGCACATGTTGAATTTTTAACTTAAAGTTATATTAGATTATACTTTTGGTTGTATTTGAATGGTTGGAAAACAGAACATGATTATACAAACTTCTGTTTCAAGATGGCAGACTGAGCCCATATATTTATCTTGACTTATATGTAGTAAAGAAGGGATTCTTTTAACATATCTGAAATTTTTGTGAATTAACAGAAGGTAAAAAAGTAAGTGGCATTGGAAGTAGACTATAGTAAACCTACAAAATTCTAGCTTAGATTCTTTAGGTTCTAGAGTGATTATTAGGGTAATTAATGAGATTCCTGTGGAATGTTTCTTCTTCTTCATCTATAAAAATCAGTCCCCCGATAATCAGTGATTCACAATTGATTATTTGCTACTTTACCATGATAGTAAATATAGATGAAAAAGTAAGTTTCAGCAAAATAAAATGAAGAGTTCACTTATGAATATATTGTAATTGATACAGATGTGAAGTATCTTTGAGAAGACATCCGGGCAGAACCTATAGTGGGTATTTTTGGGGCCTCACTGCCAATTTTAGACCGTACAGATTCCTAGTTCCATTTCTTCAGTCCTAAAATAAAATGCATTATGTTTAACTTGCTCTGGTTAAAAGCTTAAACCATGCTTTCAAGATTATTGCTTTTAAAATCTGTCCGTGGGGACTCTTGGGTGGCGCAGTCAGTTAAGCATCCAACTCTTGGTTTTGGCTCAGGCCCTGATCTCATGGTCATGTGACTCAGTCCCTCCTTGGGCTCCAGGCTCAGCTGAGTCTGCTTAAGACTCTCTTTCCCTCTTCCCCTCCACCCCCCATCCTTCTCTGTCTCTGTCTTAAATAAATAAATCCTTTATAAAACTAAAATAAAATGTGCCCATGAATCACAATCAACTGGAATTTAATTCTAGAATTTAATCTTGGGCCTCTCTCCAGAAATTCTAATTTGGTTAAGTCTGATACATAGTAACCATTCAATAAACATTAATGAATATATGGAATGGAATATACCAGATGAATGGAAGAATAAATGAGTGGATGAAATAAGAATCTGTACACATGTATTTGTACTCTTACGGACAGTAGTTTAATATAGGTATATATACTAAGAGTTACATTTTTCCACACAGAGTTTAGCTTTTTATTCAATAGGAATGAGGGTTGTTATTGCCTTCTTTGATGTCTGTGTTATGAATTGAACCAGAGCATCTTCCAACATAACCAGATGTTGAAATTACAACACTATTTACATCCAGAGAGAGCATCATTACAGCTTGTAACCTGAAGATATCAGCAATCTGATTGGCAACATTTTGTGAAGCAAGCTCTAACTCAATTAATCTCTCTTCAATCACCATAATTGATGAGTTCTCACATAAATTCTCCCTTTTTTCTTCCAAACTTACCTTGTCAACAATAAAGGCAAGGGAAATAAGAAAGAACAAAGCACTTTTAAAAGTTCCAAAGATTCTGAAATGATTTTTATCCCCTCTTGGTAGACACTTTTTTTGCGCAGTACTTCTCTTTAGTAGCACATCTGACACTGGACGTCTGACCTCTGCTACTCTAATAGTTGTTAATGGAAACCTCACCTCATGCAAAGATAAAATGGATTTTTGGCAGCTGTGAGAGATTATGAAGAGTAAGACGAATCTTAGTTGGAATAAGAAGAAAAGAAGGCATCTGTACCTTAAACTCCTCAGCTGGTTTTCATTATACATCAAGCCTACATTTATTACAAAGAGGGTAGCCAAGAGACAGACATTGATAGGTCTTTGCACTTAGAGTAAGAAGGCCAGTACTTGATAAATTTTACTTTTCATCTTGACTTGAGTTCAAATGACTCTTAAATCTGTTTGAATTATACAGCATGAATCTGGGAAACAAACTCAAGAAGACCTCTAATTTTGTCCTTATCTGATTGGTTTGCCCCTTATTTTTATCTTGAGTATAGTGAAATCTTAGTTCTTCCAAATCATTAAAAGAAATAAGTGGTTCTATAAATCCCTAAAGTTTTATAAATAAAACTCATTTAAAATTGGTTTTATGATATGCTTTATATACTTATGTTTAATATGGTTTTGTTTGATGTATTGAGAATTTATAATATGACCAAACAAAGAAGAGAGTATATGCATAGTCCTAATACAGGAACAGCTTGATATGAGCCTAATTTCCATAAGTAGAGAACAATTGCATTAGAATTCCTAGGGTCATTTTTTGTTGTGTTTTGTAATGTTTATATATTTAAATGTTGTAAGAGAAATAACATGCTGGCTCTTAAACATTTTCTAAAGCGTTAATATAACCGTAAGTCTATAATACATAATATTTTAGAAGACTAGAAGAGGGAGGACAGAGGGCTTATACCTATATATGTAACTCAAGGGAATAAAATAATGCAACCTATAGATCTATTCATATCACATATTTGAGTTCAAAGGAGGAATGGTAGTTTCAGAGGTAACATATTTGGAGAAATTTTGAGTTACTTTGAGAGAGCAGTAGGAGAAAATGAGGACAGAGAGCATTAGGAAAAGTCTATTTATGAAGAAAACCAGTTCCATTCAATTCAATAAATTTAAATAAACACTTTATATATGAAACTTATTTTATACCAGGCATTGTATTGCATTAATATTGAGATGGATAATAGGACATGACCCCTATAATCAGTAAGCCTATAAACTAATGAAAAGATAGAAGGGTACAAATGATTTTACCTCACTGAGAACCAGGATGGTGACACTATGGCTAAGCTTCTAGAACTTAGGTGTTTTTTTTTTTTAATTTATTGGCAGATAATGTATTCATGTGACTCACATAAAAAGATATCAGCAGGTATTTAGGGAAGAGTCCTCTTTTTGTCTGTGTTCCCCTTCATTGCAATAAACTTTTAGTAATTTCTTATTTATCTTCTAGATAATTTTATTTACATATGGAAGCCAACATAGATATATACTGTTTTCCCCCATTTTTACAAAAATTGTAGCATATCATATACATGTTCTGCATTTTGGTTGTTTTGTTCTACAAAAGATGTTGAAGAAATTTCCCAACTAAGGATAAAGAGCTTCAATTTTTGTTTTGTTTTGTTTTCCAGATATGTGTTATTTCACTATATGGATATGTCATAATGTATTTAATCACCATTGAGGTATGTTAAAAAACAACAACAGGGGTGCCTGGGTGACTCAGTCAGTTAAGTGTCCTACGATTGATTTCGGCTTAGGTCATGATCTCAGGGTTGTGGGTCATGATCTCAGGGTTGTGAGACTGAGCCCCAAGTGGGGCTCCATGATCAGCGGGGAGTCTACTTCTCTTCTCCTGCCCGACCCCCCACTCAAATATGCACTCTCTCTCTCAAATAAAATAAATCTTAAAAGCAACAACAACATTGCTGCAATGTATAACTTTTTAAATATTTTATCTTCTTACATACCTGCTGATATATTTGTATGATGAATTTTTATATGAAATTGCTCAAAGAGTATATATGTATGTAACATCGATAGTATGATAGTGACTAGGGTTGCTCATCAATATTACTGTTGTTCCTCTGAGTACTAAGTGAGCATGCACTTCATCCCTTGTGTGATATCTAGAGTGACCTGCCATTTCCTGAGATAATTATGTAGCATAAAGGATTAATAATCTTTATTATTTTAGACACTGAGCCTATTCAGTGTCATATAGATAAATATTTCCAAATTGGCCTTCATAGGGAATATACCAATGTAAATGCCTACCAAAACCATAGTCTTTAAAACATTGTTGATCTTTTTATGTCAGTCAGGTAGATTAAAAGTTGTATTACAATGGAGTTTTAATTTGCATTTTCATTAATTAATGTGAATGAAATTAAATATCTTTTCCTGACTTGTATGTGTGTCTTTTTGTATGAATTATCTGTTCATTCTTTTCTATATTCAAACAAATAATTTTGAACACCTATTATGTAGCAGCCATTATTCTAGGTGCTAGAGAAATTGGAAATGAACAAAGTAATAAAACTTTTCCTTATTTAAAATTACCATTCTAGTGGGTGTAGGAAAATAAGAAAAAGATTTTAAAAATGCAAGTATTTGAGACAGGGATTACTGCCATAGGAAAAAGTAAGGAGAGAGATGTGCAGCTAATAGGATGAAGTTGGTTTGCAATTATAAAATGTAATCTGGGAGCATAGAATAGAAAGAAGGAAGTGAGGTGGTAAGTCACGTGGATATTCAGAAAAGAGAAACAGCAAATACAAAGCACCTGATGTAGAGTACACTTGGTGCTAAAGGAGCTGCAAAGAATGGTGTGTCTAGGAAAAAAAATGAGTGAAGCAAAGGTATTAGATGAGGGCACAGAGGGAACAGTTCTAGTTATACAAAGCCCTATAGGTCATTTTAAGGACTTTGGTTTTTATGCTACTGGAGATGATTGACCAGAAAGGTAACATGATTTATGCTTAAAATGATCATTCTGAGTGCTGTGTTCACATTCCATGGATTATTGTTATTGATGGTTTTAAAATTTTATTTCTTATGAATTTGTAGCATGTCTGTGTATATCAGGGAAATAAGCCTTTTGTCACGAGTGGCATGCATTTTTGTCTCACTTTGTCATTTGTTTTTGTCTTTTTAAAAGTTTCTCACTGTCGTCTGTTATTTTGTGATGCAAGAACTATTTCTTAATATAGTTAATTTTATCAAAATTGTCTTTTCTGATTGCTGGATTTTAGTTAGAATTAGCTTCTCTATTCTAAAGTTATAAAATATTCTCCTTGGTTCATTCTTATTTATCTATGATTTCTTCCCCCACCCCCCTGCCTTTTTCTTTAAACATAAAAATCTCTGGTCCCCTTGGAATTCATCCTTGTATGAAGTATGGATCTATCTAACTACTTTCTCACAGATTGTTTTTCAGTTGTCTTAACAATTTTTATTCAATGTTATTGAACGGGCAATATTTTTCTTATTTTTAAAGATCGCTTTTATCATAAAGTCCTGTTTGCATAGAGATTACTTCTGAATTTTGTCCTCTGTTCTGTTGGTTTGTTGGCTTAATCATATTCTAATTTAGCATTGTTTTAATAATGGAGATTTTATAATATGTTCTAGTAAGTGGTATATCTAGTCTTTATTATTTTCTCTTACTCCTTTAGATCTGTTTTCTAAATTTTTAGTTTTCTATTTAACTTTAGAATTACTTTGTCTAGTTCAAGGAAAAACATATATTAATATGTTTATTGGGATCATATTAAACTTATAACATAAATTGGGAAGGGAATATTTCTGTTAGTATGATATTGAATATTCTTTTTTTAAAGATTTTATTTATTTATTTGAGATAGAGAGAGATGAGCAGTGGGAGAGGCAGAGGGAGAAGGAGAAACAGACTCCCCACTGAGCAGGGAGCCAGATGTGGGGCTGGATCCCAGGACCTGGAGATCATGACCTGAGCAAAAGACAGATGCTTAACCATCTGATCCACCCAGGCATCCCAATATTGAATATTCTAACCAGGATTATAGTTGCCATTTTCTAAGTCTTTTGTGAATTCCAAGGAGTTTTTAAGTTTTCATTACAAATTTTTCTTCTTGTTAAATTTATGCTTTAGATATTATACATTGCATATCATTTATAAATAGGATCTTCTATTTCATTATATCTTCTAATTTGCATTAGTTGTGCATATGGAATCTATTCACATTAAATTTATACCAATGTTTTTTTCATTGTTTTTATTTTGCTGTTTTGTTATGTTATTGTTTATTATGTTTGGATTTTCTACATATACAGTCATATTATTTGAAAACAGTGATAGATATCTTTTCCTTTCCAATGTTATGGTATTTATTTATTTTTCTTATGGTATTTATTTTTTTAACTTGTTTAGTCTCAGTGACTAGCTTTCAAATATAACATTAAGTAAATGGGCATGTATCATGTTCTTATACCTGATTTTGTTGAAAATGTATCTACTGGTCCCCATTAGGCATGATGACAATGTTTGGATAGAAATAGATATATTTAATCATGTTAATAAGGTATTTCTTTTTTTAAATTTTTTTATTCAAGTTTTTATTTAAATTCCAGTTCATTAACATACAGTGTAATATTAGTTTCAGGAGTAGAATTCAGTGATTCATCACTTACATTTAACACCCAGTGCTCACCACAACCAATGCCCTCCTTAATACCCGTTATCGCTTTAAACCATCCCCTGCCCACCTCCCCTCTAGCAACCCTCAGTTTGTTCTCTACAGTTAGGAGTCTGTTTTATGTTTTGCCACTCTTTTTCCCCACTATGTTCATCTATTTTATTTCTTAAATTCCACATATGAGTGAAATCATATGGTATTTGTTTTTCTCTGACTGACTTATTTTGCTTAGCATATTACACTCTAGCTCTATCCATGTCCTCCATCTTGCAAATGGTAAGATTTCATTCTTTTTTATGGCTGAGTAATATTTCATTATATATATATATATATATATATATATGTATATACACACACACACACACACACACAAACACACCACCTCTTCTTTATCCATTCATCAGTTGATGGACATTTGGGCTGCTTCCAAATCTTGGTTATTGTTGGTAATGCTGCTATAAACATCAGAGGGCATTTATCCCTTTGAATTAGAGTTTTTATATTCTTTGGGTAAATACCCAGTAGTGCTATTGCTGGATCGTAGGGTAGTTCTATTTTTAACTTTTTGAGGAATCTCCATACTGTTTTCCAGAGTGGCTGCACCAGTTTGCATTCCCACCAACAGTGCAAGAGGGTTTCCCTTTCTCTGCATCCTTGCCAACACTTGTTGTTTCCTGTATTGTTAATTTTAGTCATTCTGATTGGTGTGAGGTGATACATCATTATAATTTTGATTTGTATTTCCCTAATGATTAGTGATATTGAGCATCTTTTCATGTGTCTTTTAGCCATCTGTATGTCAAGAAGGTATATCATTTTCTAAAATTTATTTCACCCTATTTGTGTTTTTGAATTTAAAGTTGCATCTCTTTTAGACAGCCTATATTTGGATCATATTATTTTCTAAATTTTATATCAGTTTCTACCTTTTGAATGGAATGCTTATTCCCTTTTATACTTAATGTAATTACTGATAATTTAGTATTTATATCTGTGATTTTGCTATTTGTTTTCTGTATTTGTTGTATCTTTTTTGTTCCTCTATTCTTCTATTACTGTCACCTTTTGTGTTAAATAACTATTAGATAATAAATAGATAATTTACCACTTTAATTCACTTTTTTGTTTCTTCTCCTATATTTCAAGATTTATTTTCTTAGTGATTGACCTGGAAATTATAATTAACATCTTAACTTATAACAATGTAGCTTAGAGTAATCACAATCTGATTTCAGTAGAGTATGAGAACATTACCCCTGTGTAACTCCACTCCCTCCTGCTTCTTTGTTCTGTTGTTGTCACACAAATTACATCTTTTTACATTGCATATACATTGCTTCAGACACTGTGTCCATCATCATAGATATATATGTGCATATATATGTAGTTATTGCTTTATGAAGTTATCTTTTAAATAAGATAGGAGAAAATACCTTTACAAACAAAATATACATTAATACTGCCTTTCATATTTACCCTTTGTAGTTATCTTTACTAATATTCTTTATTTTTTCATTTGGGCTCATGCTATTTTCTAGTGTCTTTTCATTTCAAAAATGAAAATGAAAACTCCCTTTAGTATTTCTTGTAAGTAAGGTCAGGCAGAGATGAATTTTCCGTTTCTGTTGATCTGAGAATGTCTTAATTTATATTTCATTTTGAAGGATAGTTTTGCTGAATATAGGATTATTGGTTAACATTTGGTTGACAGGTATTTGTCTCTAGTTTCAGGGACAGTATCTATTAACTGTTTCTTTGTTTCCTATGTCTGTCATACTGTTTATTTCAATATTGTGTAGCTTTTTGGTAAAAAGCGGACATTGTAAATAATGTAATGTGGCAACTCTGAAAATCAGATTTTTCACCTTCCCAGGATTTATATCTGTTTATAGTTGATATTGTTATTGTTGCTGTTCATTTATTTGGTAACTTTCCTGAACTAATCCTGTAAAGTGGGGATTCTTTATCATGTGTTACTAATAATATTCCCGGCCAGCTTGTTTAGGATGTTAGTGACTCAACAGTGTTTTCCTTGAATCCCCTGCACCAGTCTCCCGGCTTTTGCCAAATGGTTCTGTGTATATGGTGAGACAGATCTTCACCACCCAGCCAGGTAATACACAACTCTGCCTTACCCTTCACTTCCTGTTTTCACAGAGCTTCACAATTTCCCTGGTCACCAGCGAAGACCTATGCACTTGTGTGGCCTTCTAGATTTCTAGGAATATATTGGAGTTTTTTAAAGCCCTTACTGTAGACTTTTTGACTAATACCCCTAGGGAAAAAACTGATCTCTCTGAACAGACTTGGATCAAATCTAATAAAGACAAGCTTTGAGAATAGGGTTTTCTACAGAATTTCCTGGCAGGACCAATTATGGCAGTCCTCTGAGAATGGGGCTTTGTAACAACTCTAATTCTATTTTAACTCATTTAGTGACTGTTAGGCTGCTAATTTTCAACATGATTGCAGCCTTTGGAATTCTTCCTTGGAGTTTTGGGGAGAAGATGGTGGGAATAGAGCAAGTTAAAAATGTCCCAAAGCTTGCCCTTGCCAAGATTCATCCTTTTCTTTTCTTTTTGTATGAATATTTTCCAGATTGTTATAAATACTTTTTTCTTTTATTAGATGAGTTCTGACCTTTCATATTTTTTGATAATACTGATTTTTACATTTGTAACAAAATAGTTTATGTTTTATTTCTGTTTCAATTTTTGTTACCAAATGGTCTCTGTGGGTGTAATTACATAATAAATTACAGTCCTTCATTCCTGTCCTTTTTTATCCCCACCAGAATTTAGACAAAAGTAATATATTTCAAATTTTACCTTTGTAATGTAATATACTATATTAAACTATACTATACTTCGTAATATTATTTGTCCAAGCTTTTATTCCTTTTCTATGTATAATTTTTGTTATTTGTGTCACACTACATTGTTATAAGTTACTTACATTGTTTTCTGTGACTCATCTCCCCAGTTGATGATCTATTACTAATTATATTCAAAGCTCACTACCAGTGTTTTACTATGATTTCTCAGTTATTCTTTCATTGGCTGAAGTTTTTTTTCTTTTTCTTCAAATAAAGTTCATGGAAATAACATTCCCTGATATTCTATATGTTCAAATTTGTCTTCAGCTTTGATACCTAAAAGGCATTTTTCTGAATTAAAATGTTTCACATTTGCTTTCTTTGAATATCTTTAAGATGTTTATTCATTGTTTTCAGACATTGGATTTTGCTAGGCAGATTAAAGGCCATCATCATTTTATTTTCTTATTTATGTTATTTTTAGCCTATCTGTCTAGAGAGAGTAATTTGTTTAGTTCTGAAATCTAGTACTTTATCAATATTTTTCTTAATGTTGACAATAATGGATTAAATTTTATGGCATATAAATTTAATGTTGACAATAATGGATCAAATTTTATATATAAACTCGTTCTTTTATTTTTAGAATGTTTTTCATATTTAAATAATTAAATATTTGTTCTGCAAAATTATTTTGTTTTCTTTTTGAGGATTACAAATATGCATATGCTGGAACATCTTGCCTGCTTTGAATATCTACTTTTTTTTCTCTAATTAATTGGTGAACTGCTTTTTACAAAATTTTATTTCAGTTGTCCTTATTTTTCTTAATTGTGATTTCTGTATCCTTTATTTATTTTTTTTCTGAAGTGTCTCTTCACCTTTATATTTATCCTATTTTTGTATTTATAATCTGTGATTTAAAAAAATCTTAGAGTTCTACTAGATATGTTTCATCACCTTCTCATATCTCATTATTACTTCCCTGAGTTTTTCTTTTTTTTTTTTTTAAGATTTTATTTATTTATTTGACAGAGAGAGAGCACAAGTAGGCAGAGCGGCAGGCAGAGGGAGAGGGAGAAGTAGGCTCCCTGCAGAGCAGGGAGCCCAATGCGGGGCTCGATCTCAGGACTCTGGGATGATGACCTGAGCCGAAGGCAGACACTTAACCACTGAGCCAGCCAGGTGTCCCTTCCCTAAGTTTTTCTATTTTTGTCTTAAGGATTTTCTTCCTATAAGATTCCACATAATTATTTTAATACATTTATTTTCTCTGTTTTCATCTATTTAGTGGTATTATTGTTCTAGTTAGTGTTCTTCATTTGATAATAAATTTTTCTCCTAATTCCTTATCTTTGTCTTATTGCATGTATTTCTAGGCACTGCACTGCTTTGTTTTTGATTTCTAGTTAAAGCATATTTTAGTGTCTTAAAACCAACTATCTAAAAATATTTCTCTTGTAGGGAGTGATCAGGGTAGCATTACAAGTTAATTGTTTTCCTTAATTTAAAATATTTCTTCTTAGATGCCACAAAGATACTTCCTTGCAAATACTGTTGTATGAATGATTTTTTCTTTTTGATACCTCTGATTCTTCTGTTTCTCCAAAACTAAGTCAAGGAGTTTCTTGACATTACCCATTTGCCTCAGTTTTCATCCATTTTGCTTCCTCAGGGTGTGATGCACAGCTTCAGAAATATATTGAATTTTAACACTGTCCCCTATTCGTCTCTGCTTTCCTCCACTTAACATTTCTTACCAGTTGGGGTTTATATAAACTTATTTGCTTTTACCAGCCCTTACAAATAGTATAGACATATTTTCTAGTTTTGCTGAAAATGGAGTTCAAGTTTTTACCTTCTTCTATTTAGCGATTTCTATGAAAGGAGAGAATGTGTCAGCTTTTACAGTCATATTCATACTGGGAGTCTCATTCATATTTACTTATCATCTAAGGCTTATATGGAAATGTAGACAGTTGACATCCCAATTTTTATATTTTTCTTCTCCTAAGAAAAAAGACAGGAATCTTTTTAGGAACAAAAATACGGAATTAGTAAAATTTTCAGCAGTTAAGAACCAGCAAATTATTTAGGTTTTCAATACATAAGGTTTTAGATTGTTTCACAATCAGCTACAAATTAGTCTCAAAACATGGGTCTAAGTTACTAAACTTGAACACTTAAGAATAAATTCATAGTAAATTTAAAATTAAAAAATAATAAAATAAAGCTGTAATGTGATTAAAATGCTGATGGATAAGTTTTATTTAAAAAATCTTGTTTAAAAATATAAAAAAGGATTAGGGACGCCTGAGTGGCTCAGTCCATTAAGCGCCCGCCTTTGGCTCAGGTCACGATCCCAGTGTCCTGGGATCGAGTCCCACATTGGGCTCCTTGCTCAGTTGGAAGTCTGCTTCTCCCTCTGCCTGCCGCTCCCCCTGCTTGTGCTCTCTCTCTGGCAGATAAATAAAATCAATAAAAAAAATTTTTAAAAACAAACAAAATAAATAAAATAAATAAAAAATATAAGAAAGGATTAAATGAGACCTGACCAACTAATTTAATCTACTTTACAGCCACCTCATCTTCCACTCTGGGTCACAACATCCAGCCATTGGCAATAAACTTTATCAAATAAATGCAAACAACCAAATAAGCTAAGTAGAGGTTATATACTTATTAATTTATTAATGCACTTATTAGTCATTCATCACATATATGTTCATTCACCAAATAATTTTATATCACCCATTGTATGTAGCTAATTAAGGTACTTATGGCCCTGCCCTTGAACATGTGTTTGATTGGATTGGATTGAAGAACTTGCAGTCTATTGGAAAAACGAACACTAAGGAAGTAGCTGAAAATGCTTGAGCTTTATTTGTCTAGGAGAGGATTAATAGGCCTCTGTGTTTTGTTTTTTTAAAACCTGGCTTCATAGTAGCAGATAGGTTGTCCAACAAGGGGAAGATAAGTGTTTGAAGAAAAAGGGAAGTCCTAGATGATTCTAATTTTTGAGACCCAGGGGATAGTAGGTTTCAGATGGATGAACACCTATGTCCTGCCACAAAATCCCTGAGAAACTGATTGCTCCCAAAATGGTGTATTGCTTCAAAATAGGAAACTAAACTACAGAGAAAAAAAAAATTAATAGCTGTGGAGATTCTGGCAGAGAGGAAATAGATGCCAAGGACACAAAATGTGCTTCAAATAAACAATGTATTTTGGAAAGTAAGCAATTCCAAGGTAACTGCAGTGGGCTAAAGTCCTGATGACTTACCCCAAGATTCTTAACGTTCTTTCTTTTTTTTTTTTTTTGAAAGAGAGAGAAAGGAGCTCTCTACAATGACTAGAATTGACTTCCAGCCAACCCCAGTAAATATAGGCTCAGCCAGTCTTGATTTGATGTAGAAAAACCTATTTCTGCAACTCAAATGTCATGCAAAAAATATTTATTGGTCACCATAGAGTGACATTTAATGTGTCTGTTCTACTTAGTAATGGATTCTTTTGTAATTGGCTTTCTAAGAAATTTCTTCTCCTTGTAACAAGTTGGGTATAAAGCCCCCCCATTATAATAGGAGCAGAGATCTGACGCAACTAACATATGGCAAAATGCTGAGCTTCAACTGGCATTTTACTGATAAACCAAAATAACAGATTAACAAGTATCAATGAGCAGAATATAAGTCTCAGTTTTTGGAGAGGCAAAGCACTGAGCACATGGAAAAAGTGTCTATTAACATGTAATAAGTACCTGGGGCAAGATATACTGCAAAGCATATTGGAGAAAAACTCCTTAAAAATACTGTTTAGGAAAACATGGTAATTTAAATTAAAGTTTAAGCAAATGTGGATGGAGAGACTATGAAATCCCCTCAGTAAAGTGAAACTAGAATCACCTAGAAGTTTACCTGCTCTCAGTATTTGAGGAAAACTTGCCTTGAGCTCCTCCATAGTCTGGGTATTTCCAACACTCTTCCTTTCAATATTTGTAACCCCTGCTTTCATCTTCTATTTCTGGTCTGGTATCCACATAAGTTATTTAGAGATCAACTTCCACCTGGAGGTAAAATTTTAGTCCTGAATGCTGTACATTGTATCTCCATGTCTTATTTATTTTATAACTGGAAATTTGTACCTTTTAATTCCTTCCCTTATTTCACTCTTACCCCCAAACCCTCCCCTCTGGCAACTACCAGATTGTTCTCTATATTTATGAGTCTATTTCTGTTTTGTTGTTTGTTCATTTGTTTTGTTTTTGAGATTCCAAGTGAAATCATATGGTGTTTGTCTTTCTTTGTCCTACCAATTTCACTTAGCATAATACCCTCTAGGTCCATCCATGTTGTTGCAAGTGATAAAATTTCATTCTTTTTTATGGACAAGTAATATTCCATTATATATATCTCACATCTTTATTTATCTACTGATAGACACTTATGTTGCTTCCATATCTTGGTTATTGTAAATAATGTTGCAAAAAACATAAAGGTGCATATATTTTTTCAAATTTATTATTATTATTTTTTTTACTTTAGTAAATACCCAATAATGGAATTACTGGATCATATGGAATTTCTATTTCTAACTTTTTGAGGAATCTCCATACTCTTTACCACAGTGGTTGTACCAATGTACATTCCCACCAAAAGTGCACAAGGGTTTCCTTTTCTCCACATCCTTTTTTTTTTTAAAGATTTTATTTATTTATTTGACAGAGAGAGACAGTGAGAGAGGGAACACAAGCTGGCAGAGTGGGAGAGGGAGAAGCAGACTCCCTTTTCTTTTTTTAAGATTTTATTTATTTATTCATGAGAGACAGAGAGAGAGACAGAGGCAGAGGGAGAAGCAGGCTCCCCGCGGAGCAGGGAGCCCGATGCGGGACTCGATCCCAGGACCCTGGGATCATGACCTGAGCCGAAGGCAGATGCTTAACAACTGAGCCACCCAGGCGCCCCTTTAAAGATTTATTTATTTACTTATTTATTTGAGAGAGCGAGAATGAGAGAGAGAGAGAGTACATGAGAGGGGGGAGGGCTAGAGGGAGAAGCAGGCTCCCCGCTGAGCAGGGAGCCAGATGTGGGACTTGATCCCGGGACTCCAGGATCATGACCTGAGCCGAAGGCAGTCGCTTAACCAACTGAGCCACCCAGGCACCCCTTTTCTCCACACCCTAACCAAAGCTTGTTATTTCATGTCTTTTTGATAGCCATTATGACTCGTGTGAAGTGATATTTTATTGTTGGTTTGATTTGTATTTCCCTGATGACCTGTGACGTGGAGCATTTGTTCAGGTGTCTGCCATCTGGATGTCTTCTTTGGAAAAATGTCTATTCAAGTCCTTTACCCATGTTTAATTGGGTTAATTTTTCTTGGTATTTAGTTGTATATGTTCTTTATATACTTTGGATATTAACCTTTTATCAGGTATATCATTTGCAAATATCTTCTCCCATAAGTCAGTTGCCTTTCTGTGTTGTTCATGGTTTCCTTTGTTGTACAAAAGCTTTTTATTTTAGTGTAGTCCCAATAGTTTATTTTTGCTTTTGTTTCGCTTGCCTGAGGAGACATATCCATATACATGTTTCTAAGGCCATCATCTAAGACATTACTACCTGTGTTCTCTTCTAGCAGTTTTATGGCCTCAGGTCTCACATTTGTGTCTTTAATCCATTTTGAGTTTATTTTTGTGTATGGTATAAAAAAGTGCTCCAGTTTAACTCTTGCTTATAGCTGTCCAGTTTTCCCTACACCATTTTTGAAGAGACTATCTTTACATTGTATATTCTTGCCTCCTTTGTCATATATTTACTGACATATAAGCATGGGTTTATTTCTGGGTTTTCTATTTTATTCTTTTGGTTATGTGTATTTTTGTGCCAATACTGTATTGTTTTGTCTACTATAGCTTTGTAGTATATCTTGAAATCTGGGATTGTAGTACCTCCAGCTTTGTTATTCTTTTCCAAGCTTGCTTTGGCTATTTGGGATCTTTTGTGGTTCCATACAAATTTTAGGATTTTTTTTTGTTCTAGTTCTGAGTAAAGTACTATTGTTATTTTGATTGGATTGTGTTGAATCTGTAAATTGGGTAGTATGGTCATTTTAACAATATTATTCTTCTAATCCACGAGTGTGAAATATTTTTGTGTCATCCTTTATTTCTTTCATTAATATCTTGTAGTTTTCAGAGTACAGGTCTTTCACCTCCTTGGTTAAACTTTTCCCAGGTATAATTTTATGTGTTCTTTTGTAATATTTTTGATGATTTCATTTTTCCCATGTTCTATTTAATAGCAAAAAGAGAGAGAGAAACATTGTTCTGTTTATTTGTCCCTTTGCATTTCTAATTTTGCAAGCTGTTTCTGCCTTTGCTTGTTTTTTAATGGGAGCTTCATTGTTTATTGTTCATTGTCTGCTCATGTGAGGCTTTGAATAGATAGACATAGCAGAATAGAGCATTAAAATATCTTTTAATATAAAAAGGATTTTTATTGAGCATGGTTTGAAATTTGATTTTAATTTATCATCTGTTGTCTTGTATTTATATTTTTCTTGTTTGGTGTATTAATTTGATGGTATGTTAAGAATTTTCTAAAATGAAACTCTCTTGTGTTCCCGGGATACATGATTCTTGATTGTAGCATCAGGTTAAATAGCATTTGGGGTTATGAATTAAGGTTTTATTTAGCATAGCTTAATTTTTATTAATAAGTAAATATAAACTTTATTTGTTGGGGCACTGTGTGGCTTAGTTGGTTGAGCATCCAATTCTTGATTTCTGCTCAGGTCATGATCTCATTGTAATGAGACTGAGCCCCGGGTTGGGCTCCACACTCAGTGGGGAGTCTGCTAGAAATTCTCTCTCTCTCCCTCTCCCTCTGCCCCTCCCCTGCTCATGTGTGCTCTAAATAAATAAATAAATAAATAAATAAATAAATAAATAAAATCTTTAAAAAAAAACCTTTATTTGTTGTAGTGCTATATGCTTCAAAGTTGTGTATTAGAGTTCTGCTGGCATGATAAAAGGAGTTAAAATTAAAATTGTCTGTGTTACAAAACTGTTTAGTAGCAAAATAATTGTCATAATTGTTTGAAAGAACTTCCTTGGTATTTTATTTAGAGAGAAGGGTTAATAAAATTCTTTCATGACATTTCTTCCTGTTATTTTTATATAAATTTATATATATATTTTTAAGGAATGTTTATTGAGTGCAGTTGGATAGTCTCAATTTTTAAATAGAAAAGTTTCCATCTGGTATCTTCCCATTAATTGTCATATTGACCTTTGATCTATTTACCTTCAGAAAACATGTTCTGATATTAATTATCTCAGAAATACTATATCCTGTCATGGTCCAGCAAATCTCTTAAGCTAAGCACAACACACAGATTCTCAGGAGGGTTCCCACTCTTTATACCACTCTTTTACCTTTTTCCTCAGAAGAGATGAACCAGTGAGGATACAATATCTTCTAATTGTCAACTTCATACTTTTATGTTATCCTTTTCCTTCCTTTCTTTAATACTTAAAAGAATGTAACAACATTAGGTAGCACCATTCTTAAGTATTTAAGATGAAAAATAAATGGATGGAGAGTGGGGTCTTCTTTTTAGTTCAGAACTACTTTGTTTTGATAGAATTTTTTTAAGGGAACAAGGGAATAAATAAAATGCTAATATGACCATTTAAATTTCAAAATAAATCTCATTGTATAATGTTACATCTTACCACAGATTTTCAAAAGCTGTTATGGAAGTTTAGCCCATTGAGGTAAAACCAATAAAGACTATTGTACTGTGGGAATAGGGCTTATGCGTTAGGTGATGGGAAGTATCCTGTTTCACACCTACATCACTCCCTTCTGAAAGTCTTGTTCCTGAAATCTCTTATCCTTTACATTCAGAGAAACTTACACAAATAATGGGCATACTAAATATTCTTTAAAGAACATTCCCATTTTCTTAGGCAGTGGTTCACAATATCTGAAAATTCAAATTCAATAGTGGACATAAATTTCTCTTTCTTTGAATGTAAAAATAATCTCCTGCAAGCCTCTTCTGGTTTATTGTAATCACTTTGTATTTTAAACATTAGTCAGGATAAGTGCTAGTCAATATCATAGTAGATTATTTAATATAAACCCCCCTTTATATTCTTGAATGTAAATATAAATCTGGAAATGGCATTCTACATCCAGGGGAAAAATTCCTTCCAGAAGAAAAAGTAAAAGTTCTGAAATTATTATTTGTTCCTAAGAACATGAATCCTAGATTTTTCCTAACATTTTTCTCCTTGGGTAGTGGTATTTTGCATTGTGAAATAAGCTTTTTAAAAATTTTGTTAGAGTTTCCAGATTTCATTTTAAAATTCATATTAAATGTAGATAAATTACTATTTTTATATACTTGGGAACACTTACAATTAAATTAAAATTTTAAAATAAATGCATTAAAATGTCTTTTCCTTATACACTATTGTCTGTTATTTTCTTCCAGCTCTCTGACAACTGTTTTGCAATTTGATAATTATTTGATTCCCACACCTTCTGGATCTCCTGGCAGGTGTCTACGGAAGGTTTTCAAACAAAAACTTGGGTCCATGGTCCTTTCTCAATGTTCTTTCAATAGTTTTACCTAAGCCTGCAGGGGTTACACTCCTCTGGTAATGCCTTCAGGAAAATGTCCAAATCACTACGCTATTCTGTGTGGTTATTTTTTGACAGATGAATTTCTTTAACCCTCAGGCAGTATCAACTACTCATGAATCTTCCTAGCCAATAGCAATTTTAAGATGCAGCCCAACTTTGGATAAAATATAATACCATATGTATCTGAGACTCAGTGAAATATAACAATAGTCTTTTGCCAACAGCAATGTCATGTAGAAAACAGTTTTCTGCATGGTAACCAGCAGTCAGTGATACTAGATATTCAAACCCATTGTTTGTAGCACAAGAGCAAACAACTGCCCTTTGCTGGCAGTTTGGAAACCCATATGGAACAAAAGGAATGCTCTGGAATGAGCTGAGAGTCTGTGATTTGATTGATGGACATAAACCAAGCAGCTCATGTTTAGCTGGTGTTAGAGCTAAGCTTTTGAGTCCTTCTGGGTGCAGCACTTTAAAAAAAATACTATAACATTTCATTAAAACACACATAATTTTTATTGCAGTTCCACATTTACATAGCACAGCAGTGTGACATTTTAGTTCTGTTAAGTCATACTACTTCTTGAACAATTTGCAATAATATTTTCTACTACACTTCAGATCTTTATTTCTTATTTTATTCTGCCTGTGACCAAAAAAAAAAAATCTAGACAAAGCCATAAATATTGATTTTCATTTATGTTATTTTACTATTTCACTTATTTTTTTTTCTTTTAGGTTCTTTGGGGAAATTTGTTGAGTCTTAAAACAGTATAGCTCTTAATAGATTATACAGTAAATTATGAAAGTATAAGTACCAAAAGGTGGAAGTAATCTTTATAAAGAAACATTTTACAATGCAACTCTTCTCAAGGGAGGTGATGGAGCTGAGTATCAGATGAGAAATAAAAGTTACTTGGGAAACTTTAAAAAATGCCTACCCTGCTTTCCATCCTTCAAGATTAATAATGAGCATGTCTTTGAGATTAATAATTAGCATGTCATTTGCATGTCTAGAAAAAGGGGCAAACGTGTAGAAAGAAAGGCATAAAATCAATTAGGAGGTCCAGACTTATAGCTTAACTTTCCCCCTCTGATTAGATCCTCTGTTGTGTTCTTTCGCTTTGTTGTGCCTAATAGAGGCTCCAGAATCATAACTAACATTGTCAGGCAACATCCATCTGAACCATCCAGAACCCAGGCATAAAACTAAATGGGTTCCTTTAACTTGGGATCATTCCGAACATTTTTGGATTCAAATTAAACTAGTTTAAGAATAAAAGAAAATTTACTGGAAGACTACTGGGAGTTTATAGGGTAGAGAACAATTGTAGGATCTGGGGCAACTCTGGGACTTTAGGAAGAGGGAACTTGTGTTGCCAGAATCCGTGTGTGTGTGTGTGTGTGTGTCTTTCTTTCTGTTACTCATCTATTTGTTACTCAGTTCTGTTTGTCTTTGCCTAGATGAATTCTCTCCTTCTGTACTCAGGTTCTTGCACAGGTTTTATCACAAATGGGGTAGCCTTATATTCACATCCTAGCTCTGTGACTTAAGAAGCAATGGCATTTACTTCACTGAGTTAAGTGAGAACAATCTTGGAAATAATACTAGTTGGCCAAGATTATGTTACATGCCCTGCTGTGTGAAATCCAATGGACAGGGATACTAATTGGCCAGGCCTGAATCACATTCCCTCCTCTGTGATCAAGCGTATGTGACAAACTGTTACTGGGGAAATGGAGAAAGGAAGCATGTCAAGAACACTAAAGTAGGTATTCATCCTTTCTGATGGTTGAATAATATTCTGTTTGCATCAACATGGATGGAACTGGAGGGGATTATGCTAAGTGAAGTAAGTCAAGCAGAGAAAGACAACTATCATATGGTTTCATTTGTATGTGGAACATAAGCAATAGAACAGAAGACCATAGGGAAGGGAGGGAAGTCTGAAGGGAGAGGAATCAGAGAGGGAGATGAACCATGAGAGACTATGGACCCCGGGAAACGAACTGAGGGTCTCAGAGGGGAAGGGGGTTGGGGGATGGGGGAACAGGGTGATGGGTATTAAGGAGGGCATGTGTTATGATGTGCACTGGGTGTTATATGTAACTAATGAATCATTGAACACTACATAAAAAACTAATGATGTACTATACAGTGGCTAACAGAACGTAATAATAATAATAAAAATGAAGACTAAAGTAGTAGTAGCAAACCCAGGGAGTTTAGGAAGATACTTGAAAGATTTGTTGAGGATAATATAGCCCACAATTTAGAAAAAAAGAAGTATCCATTTTATTAGAATTAACATAATTGGATAATACTTGTTATATCTAAGACATGAGATTCTGATAAAAAGTCCGTTTCTTCTTCCCTCTCCTTACTTGTCTTATCTGGATTCTTTAGCTTCTTTTTTAGTGTGTTCCTTGGGGCATATTTCACCGCCAGATGTATTCTGTCATTTTATGTGGTCCCACAACTTTGATTTCTGCCACTAAAGTGGCATCTAGTAACTAATTTTGGACCAGCATCCAGTGACTTTTTCTCTTAAACCCTTCGCCGTAGTCCTATGAATGTAGAGTTTTATCAGTCTCCCTATTTATAGAAAATACTTCACCTAGTGTTCTATCTTAAAATAAAGTCTATCATCATGAAAAAATATGGGTACTGTGACAATGCCTGTATGTCAACAAACAGGACCATTTTTCTTACTTGCCCGTGGTCTGTGCCTTCAGTAATGGCCGCTGAATGCAAAGTATGCTTATTTATGCAACTTAAAGCACCAGCCAGATTTAGACTCGGTTTGAACATACCTCCTATTTTGAAAGTGATGTTGCTCCTTTATCCTTTATCTTTTGATACTTTGTTTGCTTTCTCATTACATTAACAGATTCTATCTTTCCTTATACCTCCTTACCTGAAACTCCCTTTACCTTTTTAAAAATATAATTTGTTGTATTATATATTTATGTGTAGTGTTTTTTTAGTTGGAATCAGGTTACAAAGTTGTGTATATTTTAAGTGGTTTGTCCATAACACTGTGCAACATGCTGTATTATTTTAATTGACAATCGTACGATAGTACCAAATGTTCAGGAATATATGTATCATATTACAGAAGAAATGGCTGTTACACACTTAAACTGCAGAGATATTATTTAATAGTATACAAACAAATAAGTAAACATCACAGTATATTAACAAAGGTAGAAATGGTAGATGTGGCATGTAAAGATGAGCAAAGAGCATCATGACTTCCATTCTAATGAATATTGTGTTCCATTATTTGAGTCAAACAAATAAATGCAAAGTTTCAATGGTGAGAAAGGTTTTGGAGTTGTATGAGATACAGTTATTATTTTAAAAATTAGGGAGTTATTGGTGGCAAGGCAAGAGACAAGGAATTATATGGCAAATGGTGTCTTTAAATCATGTACCATCCTCAAATATATTGATTTTGTTTTAGGTCCTGCCATCTATTGGTATGGCTAGTCAAAAACTGGTCCTCTACTTATTCCTGTTAAACTTACAGACTTCTTAATACATAATAATATGCAAGTATGGGATATTGTGTCATGCAATATCTTAGCTTTTGAAACTCTGGCACTTTTCATTTTATTTTTGTTGTTTCTTAGTTGTATCCTACTTTTGATTTGTAATATCAAATATTACATATATCTGAAAGCCACTTTAAATCATATGAAGTCCTTTAAAACAAGGCAGAGAGTTTTTAAAAATCTAATAAAAAGCATCAAGAAATGGGTAATTACCTTACGACAAACTTGTGAAACTCTTCTGCAGTTTCCCAGCACATTTCTATATGTAGAGCCTTGTAGAGCCTCCAAGTTTTCAGTAGAGCCTTGGAATAAATCAAGAACACAGTGGCCAGAAAAAAAATTATTTCCGAGACAGTCCATTGTATGGATGTCTTAGATTCCTCGCATATACCTCAACCTGAATTTTGTATGGTAAAGACAATTCCCATATGCTTCTAGCTGGTGTTCTCCGGGTTACTCTTAATGAATATATCTTGTTGCCTAACATTTGGAATGGCTCATGTGTGATACTGATGGAGCTTCTCAAGGTGCCAGATGTGCCATCTGTGTTAGTTCAGGTTGTGAAAATCCATTTATTTAATTTTGACATGGTTAGTGGTTTGGAGAACTTTCATGTGGATTTTAATTTAATGCCAGTTTGGTCTGAGTCTATGTCTGCCAGTCTCTGAAAGAACATGGTGGGCTTTCTTTGTTTATGGAATTTAACCCATCAAGCATCACTGAATGGAATGCTTTAAAGGATCAGAATATGTAGAAAACTTTTAGTTGTATGCTACCTTTTCTTATCTATTGACTTATTTTAAATCTGCATGTTTTTAGTAATTAACCAAATTGATTCATGTTTAACTTTCTCATATATTTCAATATTTCAGTGATAATTAAGTTATTAAAATTCACAATGAAACATTTCTAGGCCCTTTTGATGCATAAGAATATAACCAGGGGTGCCTGGGTGGCTCAGTTGGTTAAGCATCTGACTCTTGATTTCTGCTCAGGTCATAATATCAGGGTCCTGGGATCAAGCTCTGCATTGTAGAGTCTGCTTGAGATTCTCTCTCTCCCTCTCCCTTTACCCCTCCTCCTGCTCTCTCTTTCCAAATAAATAGATAAAATCCTAAAAAAAAAAAAAAAGAAATATAACCAGGCAAAGCAGCATCTCTGTCTTTTCTCTGTCTCCTTCTCTTTTTCCTTCCAAAACCAGAAGTTAACCTACCTCTTTAAATAGGCATGGAGAAAATGTCATTGCATGGCTTAAAATTGTTCTTGATTTTTATGCGGAAAAAAGAAGGTGAGCAAAAATACCTTTACCTCATTTTTTTTTCTGAAACCAGTCAAAAAGAAGAAATAACATTTTTACAGTTCAAGCCACAAGCTACAAAGAAGAGCTGCCGAATACATGAAAAGTAGACCCAGTGAAAGGACAATTCGGAGAACACATGTATCTCAATAGATCTTTGGCAGCACAAAGAGTTTCCCAAAAGTAGGTTTCGTGACCCCAGTGTTGTCTCAAATATGTTACTTGGAACCATAACCTAGGTATAAGTATCAGCAACAGAAATGCCCCTAGGTTTTATGCCACCATACAATATAGTAGGGGAGGAGATTGAACAACTATGGAGGCAGCAGAATACCGATGGGCACAGGGGTGGAGTGTAGGTAGAGTAGATGGTAACTACCTGCTAATCACAGGTAGCTGAAGGGGAATACATAATTTTTAAATTATTTCACAGACAGACAGACACATACATACACACACATACACACACACACACAATGGCTACTGACTTTAATTGTGAGTTAAGCTAATTTCCTGCTCACTCAAAAGCATGGGGGTTATGGAGAAAAGCTCATTGGGATAACTGCATAGAAGAGATGATTAAGACCCTATAAGAGATGATTAGGACTCTATACATGATTTGAAGATTCCTGTATTCCCAGCTAACTTCTATGGCCAGTCTATGTATTATTTGTAAAAAAACAAAAAACAAAAAACAAAACAAAACAAAAACCTCCAAAAGTCTTTTATTTAAAAAAATAGCAATCAGAAAGAGACCAACAGGACAACTGTTGTTGGCTACATAGTAAAATGGAAATTTTTTTTTTTAATTTTATTATGTTATGTTAGTCACCATACAATACATCATTAGTTTTTGATGTGGTGATCCACGATCCATTGTTTTCATATAACACCCAGTGCTCCATGCAGTACATGCCCTCCTTAATACCCATCACCGGGCTAACCAATCCCCCCTCCCCCCTCCCCTCTAAAACCTGTTTGTTTCTCAGAGTCCATAGTCTCTCATGGTTCATCTCTCCCTCCGAATGCCCCCCCCCCTCATTTTTCCCTTCCTTCTGCGGATGTCCTCCATGCTTTTCATCCGCTCACCTGAGTAAAAAGAACCTGGGTAAAATACTGTTTAAATATTTTAAATGCATCATTGTGTTGGCAAAAATAGAAAGATATCAGATATAAACCAATAATTATCAGTAATTACACTAGATATAAACAGAACGAAAAATCATTCAAAGACAAAAATTGTCAATTTTAAACCAAGTGATAGCAAATTACAAAAACAACAACTGAATACTGCATTCAGGAATCCTTCACTAAATATTAGGTCAATGAAAGTTTGAAATGTAAGAAAGGTTAAAGATTTTTTTGTGCAGGGACGCCTGCGTGGCTCAGTTGCTAAGCGTCTGCCTTCAGCTCAGGTCGTGATCCCAGGGTCCTGGGATCGAGTCCCGCATCGGGCTCCCTGCTCAGCAGGGAGTCTGCTTCTCCCTCTGCTGCTCCCCCTGCTTGTGTGCTTGCTCTCTCTGTCTCTCTCTCTCTCTCTATCTTTGGCAAATAAATAAATAAAATCTAAAAAAAAATTTTATGCAAGTATTAAAGTTTAAAAAACAAAGATAACACATCAGACATAATTGACATAACTCTACACCCAACTCGGACAGAATTCATCCCTTCTCAATTACACATGAAACCCGTATCAAAATTGGTTATATGCCTTGACTTAAGGAAAATCTCAACAAATTTCTTAGGATTGAAATCATTCAAATCTTTTTTCTGACTACAGTAGAACTGAGCTAGAAATTAAAAAAATAAAAACTAAAACAAAAGTGTAACTATGAAATGCCCAAATATTTGGACATTTATAAACTTCCAAGTAAATGATAGAAGAAAAAGAATAAAAGAATAAGTATGAAAATATTTTAAAGCAAGTGATAACAAAAGTAAAGCATATGCACATATTATGGTATGAAGCTAAAACTGCTTACAGAGAAAGATATAGCCTCACTTGTATATTAGCTGATAATCCATTATATAGAATCAAGAAAAAAAGGAGAGCATTAAACCCAATGAAATTACATGAAAAGCAATTAAGAAGTGTATACTTCAAAAACATTGATAAATAAAAATGATGAAGAAATAAGCAAAATAAAAACTGATTATTTACAAAGACAAAATTGATAGACATCTGCAAAGATTAACAGATCAAGAAAAAAATACATTTTACTACAGATCTTATGAAGGAATTGTTATGAATATTAACATTATTAAGCCAGGAAATATTAAAATAGATTAAAATGATGAATCTTATAAGTTTGCATCTTTAAAAAACAAACATAAATAGAAAATCTGAATATTGTTATGTCATTTGAAAATTAAATCACTGGCTCTGTTGAGTTCTCTGGGAAGCATATGCTAAAACATTGTTAGGTTTTTAAAAAAGTTTGTTGGGAAAGGGGTGCCTGGGTAGCTCAGTCAGTTAAACATCTGCCTTCCACTCAGGTCATGATCCCAGTGTCCTGGGATCGAGCCCCCCATCGAGCCCTGCATGGGGCTCCCTGCTCATTGGAGAGTCTGCTTCTCCCTCTCCCTCTGCTTCCCCTGCTTGCGTTTGCTCTCTCTCTCTGCCAAATAAATAAATAAAATCTTAAAAAAAAAGTTTATTGAGAAATAATAATCGGGAAAATATGAGGAATAAAGCACAAATGGTCTCATATTGTTTTACTGGTGAATTCTACCAAATTTTTAATGAAAAAAAAAAATGACAGGAATCTTACACAAACACTTCCAGAAAATAGAAGAGAGAATATTTTCCAACTCATTGTAAAGCCAACGAAACCATGACATTCAAATGTGACAAAAACATTCAAAAAAAGAAAATTACAGACCAATAGTTTTCATGAAAATATGCATAAAATTCCTTAACAAAATGTTAATAGAGATAATCTAGCAATAGAAGGAAAGTTAATACATCATGGCCAAGTGGGTTCCATTTTAGAAATGTTAGGTGAGTTTACCATTCAGAAATTGACCTGTTGAATTTTTCTATTAATTGATTGTAAGAGAAAAATTATATAATTATTTCAATAGATACAGATAAAACATTTTATAAAACCCCTATTTAATGCCCATTAATGTTAAAACTTCTCAATAAACTAATGAAATGCAAGTTTCTAATTTATAAAGGACATTTACAAAATGTCCCTGAATGTTCTATAGGAACAATGAAGTACCTCAATCACTTTTCACATCATAACCAAAAAATAATTTGATTTGGACAACAGACCTAAACATAATAGCTAAAACTATACATTTTCTAGAAGAAAGTGTAAGTGAATATCTGATTGATTTGGTAGTAGATAAATTTTTCTAAGACAGGAAATATTAAGCAATTACCACAAAAATGGTAAAGTAAACATCATACTTAAAAGATAGATATTGATGTAGGAAAGATATTAGGGTTTGAAGCCAATGACCAAGAAAGAATTCTTGAGACATCTTTGGTGCAAAATGGTGATTTTATTAAAGCACAGGGACAGGACCCGTGGGCAGAAAGAGCTGCACTGGGGTCCGGAGGGGTGGCCCATTATAAACTTTCAAGTTGGGAGGGGGTTAGGGATAGCATAAGTCTCTATGGAATTTTGGAATCAAGGTTTCCAGGACTTTGAGGGGAATAGCTATTGTTGGGAAAAGGTCATTTATTACTGTCTAATAAAACCTTAGTCATGAGACTCTTCAGATGTATATCGGCAGGTCATATGCTTGGGGGATGATTGCCAACATGTATCTTGGGGGGTTTAGAGATAAAGGAAGTTTCCAAAAGAATTTTTATATGTTAAAGTAGACTTACAGGATCCTGAAGTGGGGAGCGGGGGAGGAGGTTCCGGCTAGGATTGCCTTTCTCCCTTAGCAAAGTGTCAACATCCAGGCAGTTGAGTCCTTAAAGGAATGTCACTCTGCCTATTTCAAGGACTTGTCAATGGGCTATAGGTAGTAAGGAAATTTAATAATTTTTCTTCTGCCTTTGTTTCCTACATCAGATACCACACCGATGGCGGGGGCGGGGGGACACAAAAACTTCTGGTCATAAAAAAAAGAGCACTTTAAAAAATAAATGAATAGGCAAGATACCAGGGAAACATTCACAAAACATATATCTGACAAAGGACCACTATCCAGGGTATATAAAGAACTCTAACAGTAAAAATACAAACAGCCTAATTAAAAATGAGTAAAGACTTAAATGGGTCCTTTACAAAGGATGTTACTTTACATAGGATAATAACTATATGTGTTTAATCTCATTAATCATCAGAGAAATGCACTTTAAAAACATAGTAAAACACCACTACATATTCCCCAGAATAACTAAACCTAGAAGATCAACAATATTATATATTGTCAAGGATGGGGAGCAATTGGAACGGTCAAACATTTTTCATGGGAGTGTAAAATCATACATTTATTCTATAAAACGTTCTGTATACATTAACATACATGTACCTATTAGTCCAGTAATTTCAATCCTACTTATTTACCAAAGAGAAATAAAACATATGTCCATAAAATGACTTGTACAACAATATTCATAAAAGCTTTCTTCATAATAACCAAACAGAGAACTACATCAGGTGTTCACCAACAGCAAAATGGGTAAAGTTTGGTATGTTTATACAATGGAATACTACTCATTAATAAAAAGCGTTGAAGTACTCAAACACACAACATCATATAGTAATCCCAAATCATATGGTGAGTGAAAGAAGACAGAGGGTACATACTGTTTTTCTTATTTATATAAACTTACAATCTCTGGTAAAGAAAATCAAGAGTATTTGCCTGTGGAGGAGTGAAAGTGAGGGCACTAACTGACGGGAAAGGGGTGTGAGGAAATTTTCTGAAATGTTGGTATTGATTTATATTTTGATGGGAATTTGTGTTACACAGATGTATGCACTTCTCAACACTCTCCTAGTGGTAAACTTACACTTGTGCATTTCCATGTACAAGTAAATTTTACTTCAAAACAATCTATAAAACATTTAATTCTGCTTTAATGACACGTATACTGACATGTTGAGGGTTAAAGTTTACTGATACGCAACTTACTTTGAAATGCAATACAGGGCGCCTGGGTGGCTCAGTTGGTTAAGCGACTGCCTTCGGCTCAGGTCATGATCCTGGAGTCCCTGGATCGAGTCCCGCATCAGGCTCCCTGCTCGGCAGGGAGTCTGCTTCTCCCTCTGACCCTCCTCCCTCTCATGCTCTCTATATCTCATTCTCTCTGTCTCAAATAAATAAATAAAATCTTAAAAAAAAAAAGAAATGCAATACAAATAAGATGAATTGGATGAATAGAGAGATGCAAAGTTGTATAAATTATAAGCAAATATATTAAAATAGTAACTGTATGGTTTATGTGGTATGATATAGGTTTTTATATACAATTCTTTCAATTCTCTGTGTATTTGGAAATTTTCATAATAAAACATTAAAAAAACTTTAACCTGAGACTGAGAACAAACAGGGATATATACCATTATCAATTTTTTTTTGCTGGAGGTTCAAATCAGGATAATAATGGGCAGAAAACAACATAATGAATATAGTTGTAAAGGATGAACTATGTCTCCTATTTTTCATAGACAACATGATTGTATTCTTGGAAGAATTTAGTGGGATATACTGATAAAAATACAAGAGTTGATAAGTAAATTTAATGAGTTGCTATAATTCAGATTAAACTAAAAAATTCAATTATATTTGTATAAATGTAGAAAATGAAGAAAAAGTATATTATAACCACATATATGTGGGTATGTTTATATATACAAACATCAAATTCCTAAGAAAAGTATATTTACTCTAAGTAAATCTGTGGATTCAAAGTAATCACAATCAAAATCACAGCATATTTATTGTGAACATTGACAAGCTTATTCTAAAATTTATGTGGAAATAGAAAACGCTATGATTTCCTAGGGCAACCTTGAAAAAGAACAAAGCTAAAAGACTTAAACTACTAGATTTTAAGATTTATTTTAAATCTACAATACTCAACTAATGAATCATTGAACATTATATCAAAAACTAATGATGTACCATACCTTGGCTAATTGAATTTAAATAAAAAAATAAATCTACAATAATCAAATCTATATGATAATGCACAAGTTTTGACCATTTGACCAATAGTCAATGACAATATAACTTTCAGAAACAGACCTATAGTCATATGATTCATGACAAAGTCATCATTTTAAGGAAATTGGATAAAATATAGTATTTTCAATAAAAGATACAAGTTCCTGTGAGGAAAAAAAAATAAACCTTGAAGATGATTAGCACCATAAACAAAATATTAAATACCAAATAGACTGTATTGCTAAATGAGATGGTAATACAATAAATTTTCTAGAAGAGAACGAAATATTGTCATCGTTTTGGGGATTGTTCAGCTCTCTTAGATAGGACACTACACACTACAAGTAATAAAAACATTGATATCTGTCGACATTGATATAAAGAATTCCTCTTCCCCAAAAGAGACCTTTACGTAGTGAAATTATGTAGGATGAATAAATCTGGAGATCTAATGTACAGTATGATGACTGTAGTTAATAATATTTTATTGAATACTGAAATTTGTTAAGAGAGTAGATTTCTAGTTCTGCATTACACGCAAAGAAATGGCACCTATGTCAGAAGAAGATATGTTAATTAGTATGACTACAGTAATCATTTCACAATATATATGTATATCAAATCATCATGCTATGCATCTTAAATATATATGCATTTTTTATTTAAAAATAAAATAAAGAATTGAAGTTAAGATGCAGAATGAAAGACATAATTGGTCATAGATAGAATCAGCAAAATTCTCTTAACTAAAATTACATAATTACCTCCTGAAACTAAGAGAGAGAGAAAGAGAGAAACAGAAGGAAGAAAGATAGAAAATAACAATAATGGAAACAAAGAAAACTAATGTATACTTATTTCTCACTGATAAATTTGAACACCTAGTAGAAATGGATTGTTTTCTAGAAAAAGCATAAAATGTCTTACTATAAATAGATAAAAATTTAGGTTCTTATCTCTGAAAGTTTTGAAAGAGAAATTATTATGTCATAAACTGAGAAAATTTCTGTCAGGAACTATGGCTGGTTGTTTTTTTGTATCTTCTTGAGTATTTAATGAAGTGTGTTGTATGTAGTTAATTTATCCAATAATATTTCTTCAGCACTTATTAAAAACAAGATATTTTAAAAACTAGGAATGAAGTGATGAACAGATTTTACATGATCCCTTCTTTTGAAACTTGTGCTCTAGTAGATTAAAGGGATAATACTTAACTCATCACTTTTAAATCTAATTAATTAATTTAATTAATCATAAATCAAATTAATACATGCATATGAATAAAATTAAATAGTACAGACAAGACTTAGATGGATACTGTCTCTGGCCCTTTCATCTGTCCTCATTCCCTGTAATAGTCCTTGCGGGATTTACTTTTAACTCTTAATTGTTTTATTTTGGTGTGGGTGGTAATAAATGCAATATTTTCCCAACTTTTTCCGAAGATACCAACTAGCATTATTTTTTTTTTCTGTTTTCTTAATTACTTCTGTTTCCTCTGAAGTAATATTTCGGCAGCTTTTCAACATAATCTTTAAGCTTTTACAAAAGTTCGGTAGCCACTCTTTGGCCTTTATGTTTAAAATAATGCAACATAAAAGCTGACTGTGAACTATTTCTGTGGGTTAAGTATCTTGACTGGTAAGTCTTCATTTGAGATTAAATGAAAAGGAAGCTGATATTTGCATATTTAACTCAAAGCAGAAAGCATAAATACTTTGGTCTAGCACATTGGGTCCACATTAGAAGCCCTCGTTTTCCTGGAAAATCTGTGATTTTTTTTGAGGGGAGTGGTTTTGGGGAGTTGATACTTGTTTCTGGTTAAGACTGATGGTTAAGTTTGAGTGGGTAATGAGCAGTGTCAACTGTTTCATTTACAAACCTTGAATTAATCCCTGTTCCTTGAGACCCATTAGTCCACATCTACCATCCAGCACATTTAACATTTCTGAGTCAAGGTCCATTCAAGGGAAAAATAAATTAGAGATTTTCTGGGCAGATTTTTTACTTCTAGGTTATGATCTCTTCTCCCTCTTTGTAATCATGTTTTCCTCAAAACTTTCCTTTAATTGCCACACCTCTATTCTCTTTCTAAATGTCTCTGTTATTTTTTCTATGTTATTAAAAAAAAAAATGCCATCAGCTGATGATTCACATTCACATTCTTCCCGGTTGTGTGTTTAATTTATATAGTTATCATTTTTATTCATGTCTATCATTTTAATTGAATGTTATGAGAGAGGAGATAGTATGTACGCTGTTTTGAATCATGCACATTTATGTTATATTTATTGACATAGATTACTTTTGATTTTTCATTGTTTTGTTAGGAATAGGTAATTTATAATAAAATTACTACAGCTCAGAAAACAAAGTTGTAACTTCTAAATGCAAAATTTCTCAAATCATGTAACACAAAATGGTCTATAATGAGAACAGTTTAGGAATCTTGTATCATTATCTATATAATTCCAATCCTGGTCCTTTGCTTGATGGATATCAGGCACTCAATAAATACTTACTGGATAAATAAAAATATATGGAAGCATTATTTTGAGACGTGTTTTTAAAAATCCTTTATGTCGCAATGCAGTCTCTTTCCTTAATTAAATCTTACGCAGTCTGAGAATTCTGGAGCTGTTTAACAGAGGTAATTCTAGTAATGTGCCTTAATAAGGTGGAAGCCTTAAGGTCAAAACATGAGTTTTCCTTTTTTAAAATTCTTCCATCAACTCTAAATACAGAGAAACTGACATAACAAAGTTTTACAAAAGATATTTCCAATAAAGAAAAGCTGGGTAATTATGAAAAGAGATTTTCCACTGAGTAGAATCAGGAGAAGCTTAAAATTAAACTTTCCATTTAACAAGAGCAATGTAACTGAAGACATGGTTTTAAAAATCCATTAAGTCACTTTGGAAAAAGGCAGTAAACACAACTTCTGGAGACAAGTGAACTCCATTTGACAAGCTATACCATTAGTGATAGCATTTCCATTAAATTACATACATTCATACCCTGTTCCCCATCCTTTCTTACAGAACACAATTTACACAAAGTTGTTTTTGCTTCTTTCCTAAGCATATGCTTGAAAGGATTTGCGATGACAATGAATACTCTTGTCAATAGCAATTTATGTTGGAAGAAGTCATTTATGTCAGGACCACTTAAAATGCAATTTATTTTTCATTGTTTCATTGAAAACAATGTTCATTACAGTAATGTTACTATATTAGGATTTTCAAAAAATCAGAAAGAAAATAACGGTGAAGTGGTTTGTTAACAAGTTTCGTACTATACTTAATTATAGAAATGGCAAGATATGCTAAATGTATTTTTGTTTTCCTTTTTTAATGGTGAGAAGAATTAGTGATTCCTATGTTGTAAGAATTTAACATGCCATATATAACATTTCAAATCAGGTCATGTAAGTTATGGGCATTTTTTTTCCCATAAAGCAGAATCTGATTGTCCTAGCAATACATTTTCTCCAGAATTTTTGTGTAAATGACTTAACAACTCACAATGAGATGACCCTCTATAACATTAATGATATTTACACTTCTCTTCATTTGATCATAAAATATTATATGGTATTTTAAACTCTTGTTGTCATCAATAGTTGCCAGATAGTTGGAGGTGTTTCTCTGAGAAACATCTCCAATATATCATTTTATGTATGTTGCTTACTATAAAACTTATTTTCACATGGTTAAAATACAAAAGTTTCACTTCAGAGTCATAACTGCAAATGCAAGTGTATTTTCCAAAGTTCCATATCTGGCGCTCCAATGTCACTTCTGTGTGCTCTGAAAAATAGTCCACTATACTGACTTTGCAAAAGATTAGAAGTTAATGGTTGGGGCTTCATAATACACCTTTGAAATTTTATTAAGGCCAATATATTGGGAATTTTTTAATTCATGACCTGAGCAATGTATGGATATTAACTATAGAAATAGTTATTGTATTTAGAGCTAGATCACCTTTTTCTTTGCAGTATTGCCACAGGAAGGGAAAGTAAATCATGAAAGGTTAGTATTAGATCTTACACACAAATAAGAACTCAATGCGATATTAAACTATAGTTGATTGTAGTTAAACAGTTTATGGATTGGAAAACAACACTAGAGAATGAAACAATTACCCTACATCTTAATAAAAGTTTCTTATTTCTTCTTATTTTCAGTTAAAGTGCACATTTATTCTATAACACCACTAAATAATGTATATCTAATTTAAGCAAGGTTACTGTCTGCTTCTGATGTCCTTTGAAATAATAGTCATTTTTTTTTTATGTTACAATACCAAACAAAAAGTAATGTTCTAATGAGAGAAAATTTCTGTCATATAAGGTATTGGACAACACATAAAAATAGTAAGTGTATATATTAGAAGGTCATTTTCTTTTTGATGAGATCATAATATGTTATCTATACTTTTATGTAGTTTTTATTAGTAGTTATAGAAACCACAATCTTCATTGTTGTACATACACTGCCTTTTTATATTTTGCATTCAGTTCAGGTATAAGTACAAAATTCAAATAACTGGTCAAATAACTGGTTCATTGATTAATAATGAACCAATGATACTTGATTTCTTATACTACATGATTCACTTATACCACTCTACATTTATTATTTAAAGAGTAGAAGAGTGAAAGGATTGGCTTTCCCATAAATGTCACTACACTAAAGACGCACGTATAAACAGTATTACTCATCACCATTTTACCTCATAGTATAATTTTCTGACAATGACTCAGAGATGTTTCCAGTGTAAATTTAGCCTTCATAGAGTTTTAGTTACTTTGGTATTATCCAAGAAAAGCAGTGAAATACTGAGATCTTTTATATATTGAGCCAAAGATAAGAAATGCATATGTATGTGGTATGAAGTTTATACCTTATTAGGTCTCTGGCTTCATTATCAATGCTATATCAATCATATGGGGAATTGAGTTAAAATACCAAGTGATATATGTTTAATATAAATACATATTACTGCCAATAAAAGGGCAATTAGTGTGAGCTGAGATAATCTAGAAAGGCCTCTTTGACAGTATAGACAGACAATGAAAAACAAATAGAATGGCTACCATTTATGAACATTAATATATAATTTATTTTCATAACAACTACATAAGTTGCTCTTATTATTATCCCTACTTAAAGATGAAAAAAAATGAGGCACAGAGAGATTAAATCACATACCATAGACTGAGTGGTTTATAAACACTAGAGATTTAATTCTCAGCTTTGGAGATTGGGAAATTCAAGATCAAGGCACCAAAAGATTTGGTGAGGGCCTGCTTCCTGGTTCATAGACAGCTGTCTTCCTGTGCCCTCATATGGTAGAAAGGGGCAAGGAAGCTCTCTGAGGTCTTCTCTTTGAGAACACTAATCTCATTCATGAGGGCTCCACCCTCATGACCTAAACCCCTCCCCAAAGATGAAACTTCTAATACCATCACACGGGGGTTAAGGATGTAACATATGAACTTGGCAGGGATGGGGGGATGCAAACATTTAGTTCATAACAGTGCTGAACTTGGAATATTAATCCCAGGCATTATAGTTCTAATCTATACTGCCTCGCAAACATGTAGAGTTTGAGTAAACACAGCTCATAGCTCACAATTATTTCAATCCTGTATGATATACTCCTAAGAGAGTTATTCATGAGCCTTCTCAGGATACTTTTTCCTTATGTGTGTCTGGTGTGTGTGTGTGTGTGTGTGTGTTTGTGTGTGTGTGTCTGGTTAGCTATTATTCCTAAAATTTATAGATTATAATTCCCTTTTACATGAATTTTAATAAAACTTTTTGCTGAGGTTGCATTAGTTAATATAAAACTACACAACTGGGGCGCCTGGGTGGCTCAGTCATTTAGCATCTGCCTTCGGCTCAGGTCATGGTCCCAGGGTCCTGGGATCGAGCCCCACGTCAGGCTCCCTGCTCGGCGGGAAGCCTGCTTCTCCCTCTCCCACTCCCCCCGCTTCTCCCTCTCCCACTCCCCCTGCTTGTGTTCCCTCTCTTGCTGTGTCTCTCTCTGTCAGATAAATAAATAAAAATCTTAAAAATAAAAAAATAAAAAAAATAAAACTACACAACTTATGTCTCTCATTGTAGAAATAAATTTTATATTTCCAAAGAGTCTCGATTACATTTTTGAAATTGTAAGCTTGTTATATTTTATTCAGGATGAATGAAATTTCTTGAAAGCAATATATACATAATAATGGAATTTGCATTGAAAATTGTTTTGTTAAAGAAAAATAGCTTCGGGCGCCTGGGTGGCTCAGTTGGTTAAGCGACTGCCTTCGGCTCAGGTCATGATCCTGGAGTCCTGGGATCGAGTCCCGCATCGGGCTCCCTGCTCAGCGGGGAGTCTGCTTCTCCCTCTGACCCTCCCCCCTCTCATGTGCTCTCTCTCATTCTCTCTCTCTCAAATAAATAAATAAAAAATCTTAAAAAAAAAAAAAAAGAAAAAAGAAAAATAGCTTCAATAAAAACTGCACTCATTCTCTCTAATGCAAAATAATAATCTTTTTAAAAATGTTCTAAAAGAACAGTCCTATTGTTAGTACAGAATTTCAAAATATTTTTTATGAATTACTACAAATTTTAAGATATTATATCAAACTTCGTAAATCAGGGAGGTATAAATTAGCAAGATGGAGACATTTACTTGTCAGGTAATAAATATCTGTAAGTGAAATGAAATGCACTTCTCATCTATAGCCATTATTTTTATTATTCCATCTGTCAAAATATTTTTCTGGCAGAGAATTTTAAAGAATAGTAGAATAAATGAAAATACCTAATTTAAATGTTAAGATGACGTATGTGATGGGGTGCCTGGGTGGCTCAGTCGTTAAGTGTCTGCCTTCAGCTCAGGTCATGATCCCAGAGTCCTGGGATCGAGTCCTGCTTTGGGTTCCCTGCTCCACAGGGAGTCTGCTTCTCCCTTTGCCTGATTTTCCCTCTGCCTGCCGCTCCCCCTGCTTGTGTTCCCTCTCTTGCTGTGTCTCTCTCTCTCTGTCAAATAAATAAAATCTTAAAAAAAAAAAAAACATTAAAAAAAAAAAAGATGATGTATGTGATAGAGCTGTATATACCATTCCAGACTTTGCATCCTACAAGAGAGAGAACAGAGGAACATTTGGGATTTCTAATAACTAATAACTATATCTTAATTTTTAGACTGCAGCTGAGGTATACATGTTAGTCCATCAATTTCATTGCAGAAAACAGAAATATTCAAGAAAGATTAAGCATAACAAGAATTAGTACAGGGATTTACATGCTATCAAATTACTTGGAGTCTGGTGGGGGATAATTTATATGGCTTTTACTTGACTGTTAAATCCAAACTGTAGTGCAATGCAGAGGTGAGATACCAAATTATACCCTTAAAAATGGCATACATTTTTTAGTCAGTTTTGGCCAATGTTATTGACCAAAAATGCTAAATAATCCAACCAGTAGATATTTATTTAACATCTATATAACAAGATATTTTTCAAAGTGATCAAGGGATATGATGACGATGATTGATGGGGAGGATAGCAAATACTTATAAAGGGATTGCTACGTGACAGGTACCATTCTTTATATAAAACATTTTATTTAATCCTTACACCAACCCTGTGAATTAAGGAGGCTAGTATTGTTCTTATTTTATAGAAATAAAACTGAAACAGAGAAATTAACTGAGTTGCCCATGACCACAGGCTAGTAAGTGGTGAAGGTTGGATTTGAACTCAAACGGTTTGTGCTTTTGATTACTGTTTTCTGCTAGATTCGAAGTGAAAAGACAAGAGAGAAATACATGAATTAAGTAAAAATACAGAAGTTATTTAATTTTTAAGAAGCAGAAACACTGTAGATATTACTAATGATTGTGTCAGAACCATAAGGCAATCCATGGGCATATGTCACTTTATCTCCTGGGGGCAATGTATCATATATGAAACTCCAGAGAGAAGAGAAAGCATGGCAGGTTCTTACCTTTGAAAGCCATGACTGAAATTTGAACAGATGCTTTCTGACTTCTGTTCCAATTTCATTGCCCAGAAATTATTCTATGCCAGCAACTACCTTCAAGAGAGGTGGCAAATGAAGTCTTTATTCTGGGAGACCGTGTGCCAAGTTTAAAATCATATTTTGCTTGAAATATAGGAAATGCATATGGTATGATACTAACAATATCCACCATACCATCTGAATATACATATTATCAGTCATCAAATTCTATATTTATAAAAAGAAGACTATTTTAAAAATCAAGTATCACTCTTAAAATAGGAGAAATTATTTGGTATATGTACCATAGTTGATTTAGTTCAGTTATTACAATTCGAGCTTTCTAAACTCACTGGTCACTGTGTCCATTAGAATGAATATCCAAGGACAAACTATGAGTAGGATTTACTAGTTTTTATAATTTTTACTTGACAAAACTGACCACAGGGATGCTAATTACTTCTCCAACTTCACATAGTTAGTAAGGAACTATAAAATTGTATTTAGATCTGAATGACTCCAGAGTTTTGCCAGTAAAAATTACTCCTCTCAATAATACGGCAAAAATAAAGACATAAATGAGAAATTGCTTTGAGGGACCCATGGATAAATTTGTTAGGCTACAATAAAATTGTCATGGAAATTTTGTTTTCAAAAAATATTACAAAACTATACTAATTGAAATTGTATGATGCTAGTATAATGAGTCATTTAGACTCATGGAATGGAATACAAAGTCCAAAAATAAACCCACACATAAAGTGTCAACTGATCTTCAACAAAAATTCCAAGAATATACAATGGCGAAAGATAGTCTCTTTAACAGGGGTGCCTGGGTGGCTCAGTCGTTAAGCGTCTGCCTTCAGCTCAGGTCATGATCCCAGGGTCCTGGAATCGAGCCCCACATCGGGCTCTTTGCTCAGCGGGGAATCTGCTTCTCCCTTTCCCACTCCCCCTGCTTGTGTTCTCTCTCTCTGTCAAATAAATAAATAAAATCTTAAAAAAAAAAAAAAGATAGTCTCTTTAACAAATGGTGCTGGAAAAACTGGATAGCCACACGGAAAGGGATGAAACTAGACCCATTATCTTGCACTGTACAACAAAATCAATTTAAAAGGTATTAATAACTTAAACATAAGATATGAAACTGTAGAATGCCTAAAGGATAACACTGAGGAAAAACTTCTTGACATTGGCCTTGGCAATGATTTCTTGACTATGACACCAAAAGCACAGTCAACAAAAGCAAAAATAGACAAATGTGACTACATCAAACTAAGAAGCTTCTGCAAAGCAAAGAAAATAACCAACAGAATGTAAAGGCAACCTCTGGAATGGGAGAAAGTATTTGCAAACCATAACTCTGTTAAGGGGCTAATGTACAAAATACATAAAGAACTTCTACAATTTAATAGCAAAAAGCGAACAAACAAACAAAAATCATCGAATGGGCTAAGGGCTTGAATAAACATTTCTCCAAAGATAAACAAATGGCCAACAGGTATATGAAAAGATGCTCAACATCACTAATTGTCAAATTCAAAATAAAAACCATATAAGATACATCTTTAATCAAACTGAAATGAGGGATGCCTGGGTGGCTCAGTTGGTTAAGTGTCTGCCTTTGGCTCAGGTCATGATCCCAGGGTCCTGGGATAGAACCCCGCATTAGGCTCCTGGCTCAGCAGAGAGCTGCTTCTCCCTCTCCCTCTGCAGTTCCCCCCTGCTTGTGTGCGCTCTCTGTCTGTCAAATAAGAAATAAAATCTTAAAAAAAAACAACATAATGAGATATCGCCTCACACCAGTTAGGATGGTTATTAAAAAAAAGACAACAAATGTTGGTGAGGATGTAGAAAAATTCGAACACTTGTATACTGTTGGTGAGAATGTAAAATAGTGCAGCTGCTATGGACAACAGAATGGAGAATTCTAAAAAAAAAAAACTAAAATAAAACTATTTTATGATCCAGCATTCCCACTTATGGGTAAATAACCAAAAGAATTTAAATCAGGTCTTGAAGAGATATCTGCACTCCATGTTCATTGCAGCATTGTTCACAATTGCCAAGGTATGGAGAAAACCTAAATGTCCATTGTCTGATGAATAGATAAAAATGTGATATATACATAAAATGGAACATTATTCACTCTTTAAAAAGAAGGGATTCCTGTCATTTGCAACAACTTGGATGAACCTAGAAAACATTATGGTAACTGAAAAAAGCCAGTCACAGAAGGACGAATCCCTCACAATTCCACTCATGTGAGGTATCTGAAATAGTTAAAGTCATAGAAACATAGAAAAAAATGGTGGTTTCCAATTGGGAGAGGGAAATTGGGAGTTGTTCAGTGGGTTTAGGTTCAATGGGCATAAAGTTTCAGTTATGCAAGATGAACAAGTTCCAGGAATCTATGGTAAAACAGTGCCTGTAGCTAACAATTTAGTGTTGTGCACTTAAAAAAATTTTAAGAAGGTAGAGCTCATGTTAAGTGTTCTTACCACACACAAAACAAAAACAACAATGAGTAAATAAAAGGGGGCAAGAGAAAACTTTTGGAAGTGATAGGTATGCTTATTACCTTGTTTGTAGTTATGCTTTCGTGGATATATACATATCTCCAAACTCATCAAATTGAGTACGTTAAATATATCCAGGTTTTCTGTATATCAGTTATACCCCCATAAACAAAATAATGTAGGAAGACTACTTAGAAAAAAAGAAGTGAAGAAATCTTATATTTTATAATATAACCTCACTTATGGCACTACCTTAATTTAGAATTTATAGTGGCTACGGGTAACAAAGAACTAAACCCAAGGCTTCTCAGCATACCAGTCAATATCTTCCTTCAGTCAGTCTTAACCTTACTACTGCTAAACCAAACTTAACCGATCCAGTCATATGTTAGTACTCCACTTCATTAAAAGTATTCTATTTCTTCCTCAATATATTAAGCTCACATTTTTCACATGTTTATAATCGCTAAACATATGGATCCTTTCTCCTCTGTTTATTGCAGTTTAGGAACCATAGTATATTCATCTCTGACAATTTAATAAAATTCCTGTTATAAAGTGGACATCCATTAATCATTTGTTTAAAAAAATTGCAAGATCAATTTATTCAATTCCCCATGAATTGCAACATCATAGTGATCTACTATTTATGTAGAATTTTCTTCGAATTTATGTTCATTGTCTTAATCACATACAAGGCCTTAGAATTTACCATAATATTAGAGATTGTAGCAGCGAGGCTTCAGAGTAGCTAGCGCAGAAACTGACAGTATCTAAAGAAGTTGGCAGCTTTGTCTAAAACTTCTTGACTATGCATCTGTAATAGTTAATTGGCTACAGAAAACTACCAATATTATTGTGGAGTATGATTTTATAAACAAACAATCCAAAAAGGACTTTCTATAAGAATTTTTTAAAAAAAACTAGTGGCTTTTAGTTTTTAGTCTCAGACCTTGTATAAAATTTCTGAGTATTAGGTCCATGAGAACTCAATACTGGCTGAGTAATGAGTGTTTTATTTTGTAATTCTGAGATTATTCAGTGTTGTCATATCTCCTACTAAACTATAACTATTTTAGTGGCAGGGTTTATATTTTTTTCTTTATTCATATTTTTCATAGTCTTTCTATAGAACTAATAAATTTATTTTGACAGCTTAGGCTTTAGGTATAAACAAACAATGTTTTCTGAATAATTTTTAGCCAGAAGGGAAGTCCCTTTTTACACAAAGCACAAATAGATATTGCCAGTTAAATGAGAAACCATCTGAATGAAAGGAGGTAAAGTTATTTAAAAGTCGATTCCCCCATTATTCAACAAGACTGAGTACAAAGGAGGGTAACTTCAGATGCTGTCTACTGTTCTAAACATGCAATTCATTTCACTTCAAAGTGAGGAAAGACACAGTGATAGCAGAGGGCTTGGGTCTATAAGTACAAACATTTGCACTGGTGACTAATCCATGTAAATTAGTCTCTGTTCCAAAAATGGTGGTTTATTATTCTTCCTCTATTTTACTATTTGATAGGTCGCTTTAGAAATCTTTCTTTTTCCATTCTCAATAATCAATAAATAAGACTTGACTCTACATTATGTTCTGTAAATTTGTTCCTAACCAATTTACGAAAAATCCTTGGCTTAATATTTCATTAATTCCATACATCAGTGTGACTTGTCCTGGACTATCAAGTCTCATTTTTATTTCTTTTTTCTTAATAAAGGACTTCCAGATAATGACACTATCATGAAACACATTCTTATGTCAATCAGGCCATCTACAATGTCCTTGATAATAGAATTCCTATCATTAGCTCTAATAAATCTGATAGAGGAATAAGACTTCTAAATAAAAATACTATAAAATGCTATTAAGAAATAGTTTTTAAAAAATAATCTAAATAACCAAGGGATATGCCATTCATACAAAAGAATTTAATGATTCATTATTATAATGGTGACAGTTCTTCCCCAACTGATTTGTAGATCAATGTAATTACAATAAAAATATCAACAGGTCTCTTATGGAAATTGACAGAATGTATGTAAATTCCTATGGACATACAAAGGTCTAATTAGCCCAGACACTGCTAAAAAAGAATTGTGAAGGGAAAGGATTTGCTGTGATAGACGACACAAAATATTATAAATCTATGTTAAATTAGGCCAGTATAGTATTTTCAAAGAATATTCAAATATTTCAACAAACTATGCACACATAGAATTGATTTATGACAAATGTCACTGCAGAGCAATAGGGAAAAGAAGGTGCTTTTGAGAAATAATGCTGAGTCAATTGGGAATACAGAAAAAAACTCACACCACACATAGACATACAAACAAACTCCAAGTGGATTGTGCATTTAAATATAGAAAGCAAAATTATAAAGATTCTAAGTAACAGTGTAAGAATATATTCATGACCTCAGAATCAAGAAAAATTTTTTAAAGAGGACACAGAAAAAAGCTAACTTACAGGAAAAGATTAATAACATTTCCTACATCAAAAGGCATTGTTGAGAAACAGAAAAAGGGAACCTGAATGTAGAAGATATTTGAAGAACTTATTGTACAACATTTCACCAAAAGCTCATCCAATTGACAACTAAACAGATGAAAATTTGCTCATCATCATTACTCATGAAAAGGCATATTAAAAACACAATAACATGTCTATAGCCCCACAGGAATAGAAAATTATAAAGACTAAATATACCAGTGATGGTGTGAATGTGGAACAAGAGGCATTTTTATACACTGCTTGTGGGACAACAAATTGGTATATTCCCTCCAGAAAAGTGTTTAGCATTTCCTGTTGTGCTGAACATAGTCACAGCGCAAAATGAGAAATCCCAACAGCTAAGTGTATATTAACAGAAATGCATACATATGTAAAACCAAAGCACATGCAAAACATTCATAACAGTATTATTTTATATTATTTTTTTTTACTTTTTAAAAAGATTTTATTTATTTATTTGAGAGAGAGTGAGAGCATAAGCAGGGGAGAAGGGGCAGAGGGAGAGGGAGAAGCAAATTCCCCAATGAGCAGGGAGCCCGAAGTGGGGCTCGATCCCAAGACCCTGAGATCATGACCTGAGCTGAAGGCAGACGCTTAACTGACTGAGCCACCCAGGTGCCCCCAGTATTACTTTAATAGCTGAAAATCTAATCATCCAGATAATCATACTAGAAAAATGGGAAAATAAATAAAGGACTATTTGTAAAATGTTGATACTATACAGCAATGAAAATGAATTCATTGCAGCTATATGAACAGCATAGATTAATATTATTCATAATATTGAAAGAAAGAATCCAGATGCTAAAGTGCACATTTTGAATGACTTCAATTATATTAATTCCCCAAACAAGCAAATTATCCTACTAGGATAGTTAGGACAGCAATTCACTTTGGGGAGAAATTAGGTTATTGATTAGGAGGTAGCATAAATGTAGCTCAGACAATGAGGTCAATAGTCTGTTTTTTGACCTGGTTTTGGTTATAAAGGTGTTTGTTTTGTGATGATTCATTGAGCTGTACATTCATGATATGCATAGTTTTTTCAAAGTGATAAACACTACAAAAAGAGGGTAAAAAAAACCCAACCAAACAAACATTTAAACATAATCATGCTGACTGATTTTACTCTAAAATTAGGATCCTGAACTTTAAACGGAACATGAATTCTGTCAGGCAGTTATATTTTATGTTTTCCCCTTTGATTAGGAGAAATAATCATTTTCTTTCCTGGGTTTTGCCTTTTCAATTGCCTTAATCTTAATAAATTACAAAAGAATATATTCTGATGAAATTACAGAGGTTAGGGCACCTGGCTGGCTCAGTCAGTTGAGCCTCTGACTCTTGATTTTGGCTCAGGTCATGATCTCGGGATTCTGGGATGGACCCCTATATCAGGCTTCAGTCTCAGTGGGGAGTCTGCTTCTCTCCCTCTCTCTCCCTCTGCCCCTCCCCCTGCTTGCACTCTCTCTCAAATAAATAAATAAATCTTAAAAAAAAAAGAAAATAAAGAGTTGAATATGAAACATAAACTTGGGGAAAAAGATTTAGAATCCTTGATATGGGGTTTGAAAAAGAATTTCATCTAGAGATAAACTGAATTAATGTCATTGTTATAGTATAATATACTTCCTAGCTTCATTTCCAAGTGTCTGTGGGTGAAATTCTTGTGAGTTTAGACAAACTAAACTCCTTAATGGAAAATGCAAATTCCTTTCTTCATTCTCTTCCCTCCTCATTCTGCTCATCCCAAGGTAGGCACTAGATTGCTCTTTCATCTACAGCCTAATTTGCAACAATCCAATAGTATATCAACATTTCTGGTGCTCTCTAAGCTTTCCCTTGAGGCTCATCAAGTTTTCTGCATCCTGTTTGGATTGACTGAAGTATATTCCTTCTTGAATGTTAAATCCAATTCTTCCATGTAACAGAGGTCAGCTTTTTCACACACATATATATATATTTTTAAGTTGTTTATGACAACAGTTGTTTTCCTAGGAGACTTTCTTAATTATATAATCAGCACCCCTTCCTCTGGGCAGACATTGCTGTCTTCATTTTAAAAAGCTATCTAGGGGCGCCTGGGTGGCTCAGTTGGTTAGGTGTGTGCCTTTGGCTCAGGTCATGATCCTGGGGTCCTGGGATGAGCCCTGAGTTGCACTCCCTGATCAGCGGGGAGCCTGCTTCTCCCTCTCCCTCTGCCTGCCACTCCCCCTGCTTGTGCTCTCTCTCTCAAATAGATAAATAAAGTCTTAAAAAAATAAAATAAATAAAAAATCAAAAGCCATCTACAGGGGTGCCTCAGTGGCTCAGTTGGCTAAACGTCCTTGATTTCAGCTCAGGTCATAATCTCAGGGTCCTGGGATCCAGCCCTTCCTCCAGCTCTGCGCTCAGTGGGGAGTTTACTTCAAGATTCTCTCTCTCTCCCTCTGCTCCTCCTCCCATTCTCTCTCTCTCTCTAAAATAAATAAATAAATAAATAAATCTTTATAAAACTAAAAATAGGTAGGAGTGCCTAGGTGGCTCAGTCGATGGGCGTATCCCTTACGCTTGGGTCATGATCTCAGGGTCCTGGGATTGAGCCTCATGTTGTTGTGCTCCTTGCTCAGTGGGGAGTCTGCTTCTCCCTCTGCCCCTCCCCCTGCTTGTGCTCTTTCTCTCTCAAATAAATAAAATCTTTAAAAAAAATAGAAATAAAAATAAAAAGCCATCTATAAAAGCCAACACAATATTGTGTGAGTTTTTTTTTTTTTTAAAGATTTTATTTATTTATTTGACAGAGAGAGACACAGTGAGAGAGGGAACACAAGCAGGGGGAGTGGGAGAGGGAGAAGCAGGCTTCCTGCCAAGCAGGGAGCCCGATGCAGGGTTTGATCCCAGGACCCTGGGTTCATGATCTGAGCCGAAGGCAGACGCCCAACAACTGAGCCACCCAGATGCCCCAGTGTGAGGTCTTAAAAAAAGAAAAACCCTGATTAAATTCAATGTAGTATCTTGTGCTGGATCCTGGCACAGCAAGAAGACACTGGTGGAAAAATTAGTGAAATTGGAGTGAGGTCTGTAGTTCAGTTAACAGTACTGCATCATGTTAATCTGTTACTTTTAACAAATGTTCCTTGGTTAGATAAGATCCTAGCAATAGAGGAAGGTGGATAAAGGGTCTACAAAACAGATTCTATGCTACCTTTGGAACTGTTCTGTAAACCTAAATCAATTCCAAAATAAACTTTAAAAAGGAGGGCCTGGGAATTGAACTACCTGTACCTTGTAATAATAATTTTTAAGAAAAAAATTAAAAATTAAATTAAATTGGAAAGAAACATTACCAGATGAAATAAAATGATTTTTGTGTGTTTGTTTATTTTTTCTATATTTTCCGTATGTTCTACAATGAGCATGTAACATTTACTAAATAAAAACATAAACAGTAACATGTGCAAATGCATAAACACACATATCCAAAAATCCACATAACTTACTAGATTAATCTCAGAATTAATATTTCTGAGCAAAGGGGTTGTTTCAGAGAAGAGATAATTGGCACAATGTTCTTCAGCTATACCACCCACTCAGTTTACTTCCTCCAGACTCTTGCTGAATCTTTCAAGCAAGTGTTCTTATGAGGGCTAAATGTTTAATTTTAACACTATCCAAATTCCTAAAATATGAATAACAATGGCAAACATACAGAAAAAGTAGAGTTGTTTTTAATAGAACCAGCCCTAATTCTTAAATCAATGATGTAACCACAAACTACATGTAGTAGAATCTCATATTAATGCGTTAATCCTTGCCATTTTCTTCTTCTTTTTTTTTAAGATTTTATTTATTTGTTGGACAGAGAGAGACACAGCAAGAGAGGGAACACAAGTGCGAGAGGGAGAAGCAGGCTTTCTGCCATGCAGGGAGCCGGATGCAGGGCTCGATCTCAGGACCCTGGGACCATGATCTGAGCCGAAGGCAGATGATTAACAACTGAGCCACCCAGGCACCCCAATCCTTGCCATTTTCTAAAGATTATTTCCTGAAATTAGAATATAGTTACACCTTGATTTCTTTACCAGTAATATAAGTGACAAAATTTCTCACAGCATGAGGACAAAAACTTTATTTTTCTCACCAGTGCAGTCAAGGAATCAAGTATATTAGCATTTCTATTTCAATCATTAAATAGTTCACTATTGAAGATGATGGGATTGATTATGACTGGAGTTTCTAGAAAAGTATCACTTATTGGAGGTAAGTTATTACCAAGAATATACAAGAATTTGTCTTCAGACAAATTCAGACAAAACATTTATATGTCTTTAATAAGAACATTTTTGGAGCTAACTTTTCAATGATAAGTCATAATTCAGCTGAGAAAAAATATGCTTTATTATTCTTCAGAAAAAAGATGATTAGAAAAGAGTTATAAACATTATCTTTTTTTTTAAGATTTATTTATTTATTTATTAGAGAGAGAGAGATAGCAAGAGCAGGAACACAAGCAGGGGGAGTGGAAGAGCGAGAAGCAGGCCTCCTGCCGAGCAGGGAGCCCGATGTGGGACTCGATCCCAGCACCCTGGGATCATGACCTGAGCCGAAGGCAGACCTTAACGACTGAGCCACCCAGGCGCCCATAAACATTATCTTCTTATGTCTGTGACTCTGGAGTCTAACAAGGAGACACGCAGTCTATTTTTTTTATTTTAATTTTTTTATTTTATTATGTTAATCACCATACATTACATCATTAGTTTTTGATATAGTGTTCCATGGTGCATTATTTGTTTCAGAAGTACAGGTCTGTGATTCAACAGTCTTACACAATTCACAGCACTCACCATAGCACATACCCTCCCCAATGTCTATCACCCAGCCACCTCATCCCTCCCACCCCACCCCCCACTCCAGCAACCCTCAGTTTGTTTCCTGAGATTAAGAATTCCTCATATCAGTGAGATCATATGATACGTCTTTCTCTGATTGACTTATTTCTCTCAGCATAATACCTTCCAGTTCCATCCACGTCGTTGCAAATGGCAAATGAAACTGGACCATTTCCTTACACCACACAAAAAAATAGACTCAAATGGTTGAAAGACCTAAATGTGACACAGGAGTCCATCAAAATCCTAAAGGAGAACACAGGCAGCAACCTCTTCAACCTCAGCTGCAGGACAAAATGAACTATTTTTTTTTTTTATTTCTGATTTTTTAAATTTCTGATTTTTTTAATGGAAAATAACCTAAGGAAACCAAAGTATTTTCTATGTTATAAGAAATAATTTCTTTTTGAAGAGAGTGTTCTCTGGATCAGGCCATTTAACTTGGACTTAAATGTTACATCGCTTTGCACTTTCTAAATAATTGGTTTTTTTTTTAAATGACATTAAGGATTCAGTTGTATTTACTTTTTTGTTTCTAGACACATTAACAATATGCTCATCAAATAAAGACATTACACAGTGTAATTATAGTGGTACTTTTTTTCCCCATTTTATTTTGTTTCCTATCCACGCTGATCCACAGGGTTTTGTTTCAAATATTTCTAGTTGTAATTTTCCAAAGATAAGTTTCTTTCAAGCTATGAAAATGAAGAAATTCAAACTTTGTTTTAGAAATTAGATTAGGAAAGAAGAAACAACTAGAACCTCATTTACTGTTTGTTTTAATAACTAGCATAAAACATGAGTATATATTTCTTTGAAGTAGATTGCGTAGAGTGACATTAAATATTTTATCATGAAAGCAATGTAACCACATATTGACCTCATTCTTTGGCTATGTTCATAGCTATGTCTACATATCTCCAAAACACTTTGTTTGATTTCTTTCCCTGATTTATGGTTTTAAACAGCCCCATTGTTTCAGAGTAGTATAGTAACTTACACCACAGTTACTATAAACATCCTTTTGGCAAAGACTAAATTGTTGCATATGGTTGTAGGTGGTAATGTCTGATAAAATAATTGATCTTAGTAGCAGAAACTTTTGATCAAATCTTTTACTTGGAATGTTCTACTATGCTCTACTAAAGGAAATGTCTTGTCAAGTAGTTCTTTGCTACCATTTATACAGCTAAGAAGGCTACTCAAGTACATAAGATTTAACCTGGAATTTTCTGTGCAAACTTCTCCAGATTCTCCATGTTACTGTGTGTACTACTACTAATTGTAAGTCAAAATATTCATGAATTAAATAAAATAATAAGTGTAAGAACACGTTGTTAAACAAAAAGTTCATTTTTACAATACTACACCATTGTAAAATTTATTGGCTCAAGTAGAAGCAAGTTAAAGTAAAACTTAAGAGCATGGTCAATTTGGCTTAATAAGAGGTTGGTGTAAATCTCATCAAGTACATGGTTTGAATGATTGCCATTAATAATATACATACAGTGGATGAGAGTAGGTTTTATAGGATATTTTCAAATATATCTATAGTCAGTGTCTTCATATCTCTACACAATTTATTCCACCAAAGGAAGCTTTAGCTACATATATAGACAAATACATAGATTATACATATTTGAAATATTGGATATTATGTGGCTGACAAACACAGTTTTGGCTGTGAGGCTGCTATTAATGAATAATGTATAAGGCATCTCCAATGTGGCATTTCAAATCCTTTGAGCCCACTTGTCTCCTGGCCCCTTTGTTTTCTCCTTCAATGTAGATACGCTGTAATGACTTTCTTTCAAATTATTAGCTCTGTCCTTTGTTAAAATAAATCTACTGTCAAACTCATTCCTTCAGTTAATAACTTCATATCTTGCATGTTTTAGTCCTAGAATGTCTATTTATTTTTCATGCCTTCACATTCTCTGTGGAATGATTTCATCTTTTCATCTATATTCTTCATTTCTTCTTCTATTTTCTTAAACCTGTTAGTTATAGTACATTTTTAAAGTTCTTATATCCTAACCGCACTATTTGGATCAGTGTTGGGTGCAAGATTAAAGAATGTTAGAATGTTCAAATATTCTGTATGAATTAAAAAAAAATGTTAGTTATAAATAAAGAAACTTGGACTAAAAGAATCATTAAATAATGCACAACCAAAAAATTATAGTCATTGAGAGTTGCATTCTCTTCCTATCCTCAAACATTCTGATGTGTGTGTGGAACTTATAGCCTATATAAACGTCTGTATATTGTTCAGGGGAAACTTTAAAAATCAGAGATAGATGCAAAGAATCAGAGCTATAGGGCGCAGAGCCCAGAAGCAGAAGCTTGCCTCTGGAGTCAGTACCAGTAGGCACATCTAAACCATAACTGATGAATTACTGGAGGTTCAATGTGGATTAACTTGAGAGTTAAAAAATCTCCAGGGATGAGAGTGATTTTTAATTGGGGACCCTATGTGAAGATCTAAGATAAATTTACTCATGCTCTTGGCAGAGTGAGATGAAAAGTAACCACTATGAAATATAGACAGAGTGTTCTGTTCTACCTCTGTTTTGTGAAAAAAAAAAAAAAAAAGCCCAGCCCATGAAAGAAATTACTTTATCAAAGCTTTATATGACATGGGAAAGAGCAATTAGCTAACTCTAGTCCCTTTGGCCTTCCAGTCTCACATAAAGGGAGGAGAAAAAGAATAGAGGAAGTCAAGGCACTCTTCAGAATATCACAGCCCAGGGACCCTGGTCCACCAAAATAATGAACAAACAAAAAATTTTAAAAAACCCAAAAACTTAATTATGAGTTTATAGAACACTTCCTCTATCTGGTATCTTGCTACCATGTCAAAGGACTCCAGGATAATAACAGTGTGTACAACTAAGGGTGTTGCAAGACAGACTTCTTTTGAGAAAGAATTCTTAGGAAAACCCAAAGACAAAGGGGGAGAAAAAACAACAACAAAAACAATAACAAGGCTACTAGATGAAATTGAATTCTCTGGCACCTACAGATAAAGGAAATATTTAACAGAGTCTAACTTTTAGCAAGATGATATGTACTGAATTGTGTTCCCCCCAAAATTTATACATTGCAGCTCTAACACTCAATGTGACTATATTTGGAGATAGGGACTTTAAAGAAGAAATTAAGGTAATGAGATGATAAGGGTGGACCCCTAATTCAATGTGACTGGTGTTTATCAGAAGAGGAAGAGGCACCAGGGATAGGCACACATAGAAGAGAGACCATGCAAGGAACAGGGAGAGGGCAGCCTTCTGCAAGCCACAGAGAAAGGCCTCAGGAGAAACCAAACATTTTGAACAGCTTGATTTAGGACTTCTGGCCTCCAGAACTGTATGAAAGCCTTAAAATGTTGTTTAAGCCTCTTAGTCTGTTGTATTTTGTATGGCTGCCATAGCAGACTTATATACTGATAAACATAAAAATCTCACACTAAAGGCTTACGTATGTCAGATTCTATTACCTGAAACATTATGCCTAGCTTCCAACAAACAATTGTCAGACACGCTAAGGGCAAGGGAGGGGGAGAACATAATCTGAAAAGACAAAAGTAAGCACTATAGACAGACTCAGATATGGCAGAGAATTCGGAATTATCAAACTGGGTATTTAAAATAACTACGATTGGGGCACCTAGGTGGTTCAGTTAGTTAAGTGTCTGCCTTCAGCTCAGGTCATGATCCTTGAGTCCCGGGATCAAGCCCACATTGGGGGGCGGGGGTGGCCCTACTCAGCAGGGAGTCTGCTTCTCCCTCTCCCTCTGCCCCTTCCCCCGCTTGTGTTCTCTCCCTCTCTCTCTCTCTCTCCCATTCTCTCTCTCTCACATGAGCAAATAAAATCTTAAAAAAATAAAATAAAATAACTATGATTAATATGCTAAAGGTTCTAATGTAAAAAATGGACAACAATTAAGAACAGATGGGTAATGCATGAAGAGGGAATGAAATTCTGAGAATCAAAACAAAATGCTGGAAGTTAAAAACCCTAACAAAAATGAAGAATGCCTTTCTTTGATGGACTCACTATTTAGTAGATTAGGCAAACTGAGAAAAGAATAAGTGAGCTTGAAGATAGGTCCATTGAAACCTCTCAAATCAAAATGTGAAGAGAAAAAAACAAAAACAAAAGAAAAAAATCACAAAACTTAAAAACAATTACAAAAGATGTGTCATACACATACACATACACATACATGTAATGGGAATACCAGAAAGAGAAGAAAAAGAAAAAGGAGCAGAAGAAATATTTGAAATGATAATGACTGAACATTTTCCAACATTAATGACAGACACAAAACCAGAGTATAAGAAGCTCAGAGAGCATCAAGTAGAATAAAGTCCAAAAATCTACATGTAGGCATATCATATCCTAACTTCAAAAAAAGAGACAGAAAATTTTGAAACAAACTGGGCTGTGGGGTTGGGGAGATGATGGGGACACTTTATCTAAAGAGGAGGGAGAAGAATTACATCAGACTTCTCTTCACAGACTATTCAAGCATGGACAAAATGGAATAAAATATTTAAATCTTAAAAGAAAAAAATCAACATAGAATACTATATCCAGGAAAATTATGTTTCAGAATTCAAAGAGAAATAAATACTTTCTCAGGGAAACAAAAATTTAAAGGACCATGATATAAGTAGACTTGCTTTGTAAGAAATGTTAAAATAAATTTTTCAGAAAGAATGAATATGATATAGGTCAGAGATACGGATCTACATAAAGAAGAGTATTTGAGAAGGAACAAATGAAGGTGAAATAAAGTCTTTTATTTTTCTTATTTTTAATTGATTAATAGATCTTTCCAAAATAATAATAACAGCAGTGTGTTTGGTAAAATAGATAAGATGAATGCCAGCACTAGTATAAAGCATGGAGGAAGAAAATGGGAATTCTTTGCTATAAGACACACTATCTGTGAAGTTATAGTGTGATTTGGAATTAGTTGTAAATGTATACTGCAAACCCTAGGGGAATCACTTAAAAATTTTTTAAAGTATAATTGGTATGCAAAGAGAGGAGAGAAATTAAATCGTATAAAATGTTTAAGTAAAGAAGGTAGAAAAATACTGAAAGACTTTTTTTAAAAAAAGAAGTAAGGCAGAGTGCCTGGGTGGCACAGTCAATTGAGCATTGGACTCTTGGTTTTAGTGCAGGTCATGATCTCAGAGTCATGGGGTTGAGCCCTGCCTCGGGCTCTGCACTCAACATAGAGTCTCCTTGAGATTCTCTCTCCCCCTCCATCTGACCCTCCCACTCATGCTCTCTCTTTCTCTCTCTAAAATAAATAAATCTTAAAAAAAATAAAGACAGAATAGGCAACATATATATTATATATATATTAGATATTAATCCAAATATAGCAGTAATCCCTTTAAAACTTCAAATATATTTAAAGTGATTATCAATATATATTGATATTTATATATCTAAATATACAAATAAAATACAGAGACTGACAATGTGGATTAAAAAACGACACAGCTATATAATGTCCACAAAAAAACCCACCTTAAATATAAAGAGACAGAATAATGAAAACTAAAGGGATGGAGAAAGATACAGCACAGTAATACAAATCAAAAGAAAGCTGAAGTACCTACATTAATTTCAGACAAAGATGACTTCAGAACAAAGAAATTTATAAGGCAATAAAGAGGGCCATTACATAATGATAAATGGGCTACTCCAAGAAGTTATGTGTATGTACCTAATAACAGAGCATTGAAATAAATTATGTGAGACAAAAGTAATAGAACTGCAATGAAAAATAAAGAAATTCACTATTTCTGAGACTTCAACAGAGTTCTATCAATAATAGACAGGAATCAGTAAGGACATATTTTAACTGAACAGCATCATCAATCAATTGCTCTACCTTACATTTATAGAATATTACATGGAACAACAGTAAAAGATACATTTTTTTTTTCATATGGAACATTCACCAAGATAGACCATATTCTGGACCAATGATTTTAAAAGAACAGAAGTCATACAAAGTGTGTTCACAAGGACCACAGTGACATTAAAGTGGAAGTCACAGACAGAATGATTGCTGGAAAATCCTCAAATATTTGGAGATGAAACACCACACTTCTAAATAATACATAGGTCAAAGAGGAAATATCAAAAGAAATTAAATTAAAAATATTTTGAACTGAATGAAAATAAAATACAACCTATAAAAATGTGGGGGATACAATAAATGCAGGGATTAAGAGGAAATTTATATCACTGAATACATATATTAGTAAAGCCGGAAATCTAAAATCAATAATCTAAGTTTTCATTTTAGGAAACTTGAGAAATTTGAGCAGAAATTAATGAAACTGAAAAGAGGAAAACAGAAAATTAAACAAACCAAGAGCTAGTTCTTGAGAAGATCAATAGAATTGATAAATTGCTAGCCAGGTTAACAAAGAAGAGAGACGATGGAGAGAGCAAGAGAATAGACTTTAAAAACAAAAACAAAAACCTGATATCAGAAATAAAAGAGAGACCATCACTATTGATCCCATGAATGAACATTAATAAGACAATAATGGAATATTATCAACAAGTCTCTGTTCACAGATTTAATAACTTAGATGAAATGGACCAATTCCTTGAAACACAATTGACCAAAACTCAAACAAAGAGAAATAGATAATCTGAAGACACCAATCTCTATTCAGGAAATTTAATCAATATCGTAATCATCCAGAGCAGAAAGCACCAGGGTCTAATGATTTCACTGGTGAATTCTGCCAAACATTTAATGGAGAAATTATACCAATTCTATATAATCAGTTCCAGAAAATAGAAACAGAGGGAACACCTCCTAGCTCATTCTATGAAGCCAACATTACAGTAAGTGCCAAAATAATACAAAGACATTACAAGAAAGAAAAACTACAGATGAATATCTCTCATGGACAAGATACATAAATATTAGCAAATTGATTCCACCAATGTATACATAGAATTATAATCTCCATCGAGTGAGATTTATCCCAGGTATGCAAGACTAGTTCAACATTTGAAAATCAATTAATATAATTCTCACATCAGTAGGCTAAAAAATACATCATATGATCATATCATAGATTCAGGAAAAGCAACTGACAAAATCCAACATCCACTCATGATAAAACCGTCAGCAAACTAATAATGGGAAATTCCTCAACTTGATAAATAACATCTCCAAAAAACCTACAGGTAGCTTCATAACCAATAACCAAATGCTTTTCTTCTAAGATCAGGAAAGAAGCAAAGAAAACCTGTCTCACCTCACCTAGTCAACATCATACTGGTGGTCCTAGTAATGCAGTAAGATACTGTAAGTAACTAAAAGGCATGCATATTGGAATGGAAAAAAATAAAATTCTCCTTATTCACAAACGGTATGTCTGTTAATTTTTTTTAAATCCCAAATAATTGACCAAAACACTCTATAAATTATTATAGCAAGTTTGCAAGATACAAAGTTAATATACAAAAGTCCATTGTTCTCTTATGTACCAGCAATTAATAATTAAAATTTAAAATAAAGTTTAAAATAAAATTTAAAAAACCACAAACTAATTGACATTAACACCAAAAAATAATGAAACACTCAGATATAAATCTAACAAAGATGTATTTATATGAGGATAACTATAAAACTATAATGAAGGAAATCAAAGAATCTAAATAGATATTCTATGTTCATACATGAGAAAGCAGTATTTTTTTAGATGTCAGTTCCTCCCACTTGAAATATAGATACAACTGAACCCCAGTCAAAGTCTGACCAAGTTAATTAGTGAAAATGGACAAACTGATTCTCAAGTTTCTATTGGAAGACAAAAGAACCTGGATAACCAATATAATCCTACAGAATAAAAATGAAACTTAAGGACTGACTTTACAGACCTCAAGATAAAGTTACAGTGATCAAGATATTATGGAATTGGTGAAAAATATAGACAAAGAAAGAAACCACAAAACTACAAAATATAGGACAAAAATCAAATGTGACTTTGGAATTGGCAAAGAGTTATGGATATAATACCAAAAACACAGTCTGTGAAATAAAACCTTGATATTTTGTATATGATTAAAATTTAGAACTTTTGGTCGGTGACTCTATTAAGACAATAAAAAGAGAAACCCAAGCCTGGGATACAATATTTGCAAAACATATATGATAAAGGGCTTTTATCCAAAGTATACAAATAACACTTAAAATTAAACAATCAAAAAAGAAACAACCCAATTTAAAAACAGGAGAAAGATCAGAACAGACACCTCATGAAAAAAAATATACAGATATCAAATAATTACATGAAATGTTCAACCTAGTATGTCATTAGAGAATTGCAAATTAAAACAACAATGTGATTTTGAAATGACTAAAGTCCTGTCAAACTCTTATTCCTGGTGGAAATGAGAAATGTTCCAGCCATTTTGAGAGACATTTTGGCAGTCACTTGCAAAACTAAGTGTAGTCTCACCATATGGTACCATCCTACATTCGTGACCTAAGGTATTTACCCAAATGAGCTGAAAACACAAAAACCTGCATATTGATGTTTATAGCAATTTTATCCGTAGTTTCCAAATAGAAACAATGAAGATATCCTTCCATAGGTGAATGGATAAACAAACTGCTACATCCAATCAGTGGAACATTATTCAGTGGTAAAAAGAAATGAGCTATCAAGCCACAAAAGACATGGAGAAAACTTAAATGCATATTTCTTAGTAAAAAAAAATGTCTTAAAGGGTACTTACTGTATTATTCCAAGTTTATGACATTTTGGAAAAGGCAAAATTATAGAGACAGTGATTGCCAGGGTATGTTGACGGGGAAGAGATGATGGGGGAGGCAGAACACAGGGGTTTCAGGGCAGTGAAACTACTCTGTAAGATATTATAATGATAGGTATGTGTCCTTATACATTTGTCAAAACCCATAGAATTGTACAACAGAAAGAGTGATGTAATTTATAAGCTTCAGTTAATAACAGTGTATCAATATTGGTTCATTAGTTGTAACAAATATACAGCACTAATGCAAGATGTTAATAATAGGGGAGCTGTGAGAGGGAGATGAAAAGGGAGTATATGTGAACTTTCTGAAGTCTGTTCAATTTTATGTACACCTAAAACTGTGCCAAAACTTCTACTAAATTAAAAGCAAAAATAAAAACAAAAATTATTCCAGGCAGGAGGGCTAGAAGGACCTAAGGCAGCTAAAGTTAGAGTGAAGAATCAGATGCCTGGCAGAGCAGGACCAAAGACAAAGTAAAGGGAAGTGAGAATTCCAGATCATGTAAGACAAATTTACCCTCCTGCAAGGAAAGAGTGATTAGGAGTAATTTACAATATCTAAATTTCATGCTTATTCTCTCACATAATTCTCCTAATGATCCTCCAACAGAGTATATTCCTGATTTTTTAGTTGATTAAACTAAGGTTAATATTGGTTAACTAATTTGTCCAGTACCACCTAAATAATAAGCAGTAAAGACAGAATGTATTCTACATTCTCCTGTGACCTAGTAATCGTCATGCAAGTGTAGATGATATTCGAACATAATGGTAAGGGATTTATTTTCTACTAAGAACTATACACACACATGCCTGTGTGTGCATGTGGAAATGGATGTGGAGGGGGAGGAAAAGCAACAATCTTCAGTCTTCCTTAAAATGAGCCCCCTGATTTGCTCTAATAATTTATTTATTTTCATATACTGGAAGAAAGTAAGGCCTCTGGGTTGGCCTAAAGAGGAAAATTTTGGATAAAGTTAAAATGTTTTGTATAAAAAGTTTTAGGAATTTTGTCTCTTCAGTCAGTGATGCTGGGGAGAAAGCTAAGGGACCCGGGACATGGAAGACGTTGAGTGGGGCCCTTTATGCATGAATGAAAGAATCTGGCTGTTATCCAGAATAGATCAAATGGAGAGTAAGTGGAGGTCAGAGGAAAGGAAATCATGTCAGGATCAAGAAGTCAGCAGTTTCAGAGACTGACTTAAGGGTAACCCCTAATATGAAGGCATCAGTGGCCTTTGCAGAGAGGGTTCAAACACTGAACACAGTGCAGAGTGTGGTGTGGAGTCTCCAGCTACTCAATTCTGATATGAAAGTAATGGTTATAACACAGAAGACAGGAGAACTTAGGGGCATCCATGTGGCATACTCTTGACTTCCAAATTTACTGAAAGCATATTAGTTTTATCTGCTCTAAGACATGGACAAAAGCATTTCCTTCTGTGATCTTTGAATAAACCCCAAGGTTTTCATTCACCTTTCACAAACACATATACGTAGGGGTGAATTTAAAGTACTCAGCTAAATTTACATACAACCATAAAAACATGCTTTTCTGTCTTTTCTGTTATTTTGCATAATACATTGGGAGCGTAAACTGGATAAGGACACAGATTTTTGTTGTTTTGTTCCCTGCTGTATTCATGATGCCTAGAAATGGACAGAGGAGTTGTTAAGTAAATATTTGTCAAGTGATGCTGTGTTGGGTTGTTTCTCTTTGTAAACTCTATATTCTTGAGTGTCTCTTCCAAAGAAACACAGTCTATTGGCAACATCAATTTTTTTTTTTTCCCCTCACTGAAGCTCTGATTTCTTATGCAGGGTCTAAAAATCAAAGCCATTACTTCTTAGCTCATATCAATTGAAAAGATCCAAATCAAAATGGAGCTGACATATTTGTTAACAAATAACAAGTAGACTGGAATTAACCACAACGCCTCCAAAGCTGTATTGTTTTACATCTTAATACATGTTCAAAACTACTCTTGTTGAAAAGAGTCAAAAGAGGGGCACCTGGGTGGCTCAGTCGTTAAGCATCTGCCTTCGGCTCAGGTCATGATTGCAGGGTCCTGGGATCGAGCCCTACATCGGGCTCCCTGCTCCACGGGAAGCCTGCTACTCCCTCTCCTACTCCCCCTGCTTGTGTTCCTTCTCTCGCGATCTCTTTCTGTGTCAAATAAATAAATAAAATCTTAAAAAAAAAAAAAGAATAGAGTCAAAAGAGAAATTACTTTAAAAATTGGAAATCAGGATTTTACAACTCAACATACAATGAAACACACGTGCTCGCTAAAAGGTCCCATTTTGTCTCGTCAATTTAACTTCTATGATCATATTGAACATGAAATGAATGAACCAGATACTGCAGTATCTTGCTTGATGGTTACCTTCTAGTGTCTCTAATTTTGTTAAAATTATTTTGAAAGGAAAATGTTTGCCAACACAGATTACCAAGACTAAAAAGGCATTTTCTTTTGCCTTCTTTTGAAATTGGTGTTAAGGCACAATTCAGTTGAAGATTGGTAAGGTAATACCAGTTGGTGAGAAGCTATTGGAGTTCTATGGTAAGATTCGACTTCACCAACAATTATTTCCTAAGTACTAATAATACTTTACACATGTGCAGTACTTTCCAATTTTCAATGTCCTTTTGCATTTGATTTTTATAACTCAGTAAGTATGGCAGAGCAGATTTTATTACAATAGAGACTCAGAGAAGTTAATAAGTGTTGTACCTAACATCACATTAAAAAGTGGTAAGACCAGGTCAGGCCTTGACTTATAAGGATAAGAATATTCACAACTGAATCTCTTGTACCTGAAATGTTATGCTATTATTTTGTATAAAAATTCATTTAAAATAAATGCTCTTATTACAATTTCAAGCAAGGTGTACTAAGATGATCATGGATATTTGTGCAGTTATAGTAATAACAAAAATAATGGCAATAGTTAAGTTACATTATTGAGACCTGGGAAAATACTGAGCACATTAGGTGATTATCCTATGTAATTTTCTGGACATCCTCATAAGGTAGTTGCTAGTGTTATCCCAATTTTATAGATAGAGGTATTGAGGCTGAGACCATAATTGACTTTACAGAAGCTCATAAAGCTTCTTATGAGGTAGAGCTGGGACTCAAATTGAGGCAAGAGGCAAGGTCTTAACCACCAGGTGATTCTGTCTTCTGAATCCAACTTTTAACTACTTATCTCCTCTTCATATCTATCACATGGATGCGATTATAAGTCCTGCTTCCTAAGAATAGCATTAAGATCTGAATAAGGAAATGGTTGTAAAAATCATTTGCAAACTGCAAATATGAAACAAATGTCAGTGTTTATGAGTTAAAATTCAACTTTTGGGGTGTTTGTCAGTAATGTTTCTTTTCCCTTCTTTTCTTTTCCATTTTTCTTTCTGGTCTGGTTGACGGCTTTGCTGTGCCAATGAGTAGGTGATGGACTTCGGTTTCCTGAGTTCCAGTCAGCTTTCCTGTGTCCCCTAATACAGTTCCCAGTCAGTCAGCAGCTTCCCAATAAGTGTAGTTGTGAATTAATGAATATAAATCCATCATCACTGATTGAAAGAAAGTCAGTGGTGTATGCTATGTTGAAAGTGGGCTGTTAACGTTATAGTTGTGTATGGAGGATAGCATATTACTTGTTTTATATTTTCATCTAAGTTATTCTTTAATAACTCTGAAACTTTAGAACTCAGACATTGTTGTTTGTAACATGTGAAAATCTTCATCGGTGTTTCCCCCCCCCCCCACAAATTTGTTAAAAAGAACCTACACATTCAAGTTAAATATGGTGAGCTGTCATCAGCTTCTAATTGTAGAATGAGAGTTCTCAGTAAAATTGGACAGTGGAACAAATCACTTGTGGCACTTTATTTTTTCCCCCTTTTGGCTCTGAATCTATGTTGACAGGGTGACTTAACATTAGTTTTATGCTCGTAGAAAAATGTGGCCCTATTTGCATTTAGTTGTGTTTTTTTTTCTTGCCCAAAATGCAGTTTATGCAATAAGACACTAAAAATGAAAACTGAGATCATAAAATGCCTCTTTTTATAAAAATGTTGAATAACAACTCGCACTGAGGACTAAAACAAATGACATGTGGCAAAACCTAATCAACATATAACTAAATGTCTTATCTCTTTGTCATCATCTATTAACCTAGTTCATTTTCTCCTTTTCTCCCAAGTTTAATATTTGTTACCTTGTGGCTGCACACATGTTGGTGATCAGCTAATTTATGCCTTATGTTGTGTATAGAATTTAATGGCTGCCAATAATTACAGTGGTAGACAAACTAGAGATTTTTCACTTCTCTGCTAAAAACTAACCATGTGTTCTGCTTTAAAGCAGTTGTGGTTTTATTTTATGAATTTTCCGCAAGAAAAATAAAAAGAAAATCAGAACTGTAAAATTTGCCATTATTCATGAAAAATTATCTGTTGGGAACTTGAGCCTCAAACAAAAGGAGTAGGATTTTTTTTTTTTAATTTGGCTCTAGCACTAAATATGTGCACAGAGAAGATGATATGAGAGTCTAAAGACCCCATATTTATGTCACATTTTAAGGTGATAGTTCAATGCTGGATAATGGGAATCCTATTACTTAAAAGACCTATTACTGGCTTCTCATTTGAACTCCTTACTTACAGATGAAATTGGAAATTTCAAGCTCACTTAAAATATGACAAGCTACAAAGATCTCACAGAAGTTTATTCTTTTAGTCAAACATATCAGTATTTCAAACATGCAGTACAAAGAAAGAAAATGTTATTTTGATATGAAGCTGAATTTTAATAAAATATTTTCCAATATAAGTGTATACCAATTTGTATTTGAAAGCCAGTTGATTTTTGCCTGCCTTCATATACACTCAGTATACATATCTTCAATAACTATTAATTTAATTGTCTAATGAAATACAGTCTTTTTTCCCATGAATTACATGGAGATAATTTTCTGCTTATGTTTAAAAAAAAGGTGATTGAAGAGTTTAGGAGCATATGCAATTTTTTTTAATTAAAATAATTTTTATTTTCATTGTTTATCTTCACATCACAATATTTAAGATTGCCCTACTTTATTTACTGAAATTTCAAAATTTTATACCATCCAGCTTTCTTTTCTTTCTAAGTTGTTTCCTTATCTTCTCTGTTATTTCCATCTCTGCTTTGCTTTTCATTCTTGGAAGGCTAAATTTATTAAAAGGCAACTGATATTTGCCATGTAGAAAAAGCTTTAGCGTTATACAAATATGCATAGAATTCAGTAACTTTCAAGATATTTGTATTGTACACTAAATATTTATAAAGATTTTTTTTTTCCATTAGGAATTGCACTTGATTACTCTATTAGGTTGAGTATAAGTTAAACTGCTGTTACAAAACGACTCTAAAATACTGTGTTCCAATATGGAGAAAAATAATTCCCTCCTATATAACAGTCTAAATTGGCAGAACAGTTCTGCTATCTTTACTACTAGAATTCCAATGTTGCCCTTCCCCAAGCACCTGGAGAGAAAGTCTTTGTCTTCAAAATGATGGCATCAAAGCTGCTCATAACAGTATTTCCTGAAATATAGTCAGCCTAAATGTATACACATGGCCATACCTGCCTACAAGTCAGTTAAAAAGTAGTCACTCATTGGATTAATTAGGGAGTTTTATTACAAAGGGGAAAATTGAGAGAATGGGTACTAACCAACAGTTAACAGTCTACCACCAGAAGAATATTTGTCTTCAGAGTTGAGTAAAATGACTGCTTATTTGCTTATAACACTGCATTACTCAGTGTAATACCATTTAATATGTATGAGAAATATATTTCTCTAAAATGTTTTACATGGTGAGAAAGAAGAATTAAAGCTCATTTTTCTTTCTTATTTTTTCTTTTTCTTTTTTTTCTGTTATGGTTTGCATTCTTAAAATATAAGCAATATGGTATTCTCAAAATTGCAGCATATGTTTTAATCTATTTCCCAATAAACCAACATTGATTCACAGGTAGCCTGGAAAAAATTAAGACACCCATTTTGAGCTTAATTTTCAAACATAGATCTACTAGAGAAGTTGCTAGCCTTTTCATCAAAATTTCATTTAGAGAAATGTAGTATTTAAGTATGGTTTTATTAATATCATTAATATTATTAGGAATCATGTTGGATACAAATCTATACACAAAGCAAAAATTGTCAAAAATAAACTATAACTACTGGCAAATTCTTCAACAAAAGACAATAAAATATATACTTAGAAAACCACTAAAAACCTAAGCTTTTTAAAGAGCATTATCAGGGGCAAGAAAAGATGGCAGAGGAGTAGCAGACTCTAATCCAACCGGTCCCCGGAATTGAGCTGAATATCTACCAGACCACTCTGAACACCCACATAATCAGCCTGAGATGTAAGAAGATATAGCTGGATCTCTACAAACAGAATATTGCAGGAGTTGGTTTTGAGGTATGAAGTGGGGAGCTGAGATTCCGCTGGCAGATATCTGAAGATAAACAGAAGGAGGAGGGAGCTGTGGGGATCCTGCACCACCAGTGAGCAATAGCCTCCCACACTGGGGAAGGGGCACAGACTTGCAGACCTGTAGCAACAGGGAAAAGACTTTAGGGCAGCCCCCCGGACTGAAACCTGGAGCAGCAGGGCTGTGCATGTGAACTGGGGGCAGCTGGCGGTTTTAGTAGTACAAAGGGCAGAGATGTGCCCCTGTGCCCTGACCTGGAGGCAGGGACTAGGAGCCCTGCTGAGGGTCGCACAACCCAGGACACTGCAGTTTATAGCAGCACAGACAGAAACAGAGATAGTGTGGCCTGGAGAGCTCACTGAAGAACAGATTGTGATCTCTCTGTTCTGAGGCAGAGGGTTGGAAACGATCTCTTCTGCTCTGACTCTTGGAAGAGATGCAGAAAGCCACCAGAGAACAAAAGCCCCCAAAAAACAGTTTTCACTGAGCCCATCCCCCCCCACAGAGGGCAGGGCAACTCTGCCCAAACAAGGTTGCCTGAGTAACAGCATGGAAGGCCCCTCCCCCCAGAAGATAGGCTGGGAGAACAAGAGGCCAACAACCCTAAGGTCCCTAGAAAACAGGTGCATTTTGCTTGGGTTGTGGTTAACAATTTGGACTCTGTACATTCCCTCAACCACCCCTCAACAGAATGACTAGGAGGAGGAATCCCCAAAATTGGGAAGACTCAGAGACTGACTTCTGCCACAGATTTGAAAATGGATACAGATATAACCAAGATGTCAGAAATGGAATTCGGGGTAGCAGTTGTGAAGACAATAGGTAGAATGGAGAAATCGATTAATGGCAACATAGAGTCTCTAAGGGCAGAAATGAAATCTGAACTGGCAGAACTTAAAAATGCTATCAGTGAAATCCAATCTAATCTAGATAATCTAACAGCTAGGGTAAGCAAGGCAGAAGAATGAATTAGTGATCTAGAAGACCAACTGACAGAAAAGAAGGATAAAGAGGAGACCTGGGAGAAACAACTCAAATTCATGAAAACAGAATCAGAGAAATAAGTGACACCATGGAATTTTCCAATGTCAGAATTATTGGGATCCCTGAGGGGTTGGAGAGAGAAAGAGGACTAGAAGATATATTTGAGCAAATCGTAGCTGAGAACTTCCCTAATCTGGGGAATGAAACAAACATTTGTGTCCTAGAGGCAGATATGTTTTCCCAAGATCAAGGAAAACAGGCCAACATCTGGCATGTAATAGTAAAACTCGCAAATCTTAGAACCAAGGAAACCATCTTAAGGGCAGTTAGGGGGAAGAGATTCCTTATGTATAGAGGGAGGAACATCAGAATAGCGTCAGAGCTATCCACAGAGACCTGGCAAGCCAGAAAGGGCTGGCAAGACATATTCAGGGTACTAAATGAGAAGAACATGCAGCCAAGAATACTTTACCTGGCAAGGCTTTCATTTAGAATGGATGGAAAGATGCAGAGCTTCCAAGACTGGCAGAAACTGAAAGAATATGTGACCACTAAGCCGGCCCTGCAAGAAATATTAAGGGGGGTTCTATAAAAGGAGAAAGACCCCAAGAGTGATATAGAACAGAAATTTACAGAGACAATCTATAGAATCAAAGACTTCACAGGCAACATGATGACAATAAATTCATATCTTTCAGTAATCACTCTCAAAGTGAATGGCCTAAATGCTCCCATAAAATGGCACTGGGCTGCAGATTGGGTAAAAAGACAGGACCTATCCATATGCTGTCTACAAGAGACTCATTTTGAACCTAAAGATACATCCAGACTGAAAGTGAAAAGATGGAGATCCATCTTCCATGACAATGGACCTCAAAAGAAAGCAGGGGTAGCAATTCTTATATCAGACAAATTAGATTTTAAGCTAAAGTCTGTAGTTAGAGACACAGAAGGACACTATATCACTCTTAAAGGGTCTATCCAACAAGAAGATCTAACAATTGTAGGGCACCTGGGTGGCTCAGTTGGTTAAGTGACTGCCTTCGGCTCAGGTCATGATCCTGGAGTCCCTGGATCGAGTCCCGCATCGGGCTCCCTGCTCAGTGGGGAGTCTGCTTCTCCCTCTGACCCTCCCCCCTCTCATGCTCTCTGTCTCTCATTCTCTCTGTCTCAAATAAATAAATAAAATCTTTAAAAAAAAAAAAGAAGATCTAACAATTGTAAATATCTGTGCCCCCAACATGGAGCAGCCATCTACATAAGCCAACAGTTAACCAAAATAAAGAGTCATATTGATAATAATACATTAATTTTAGGAGACCTCAATGCTCCACTCTCAGCAATATGCAGATCATCTAAGCAGAAAATCAACAAAGAAACAAGAGCTTTGAATGACACAATGGACCAGACGGACCTTATAGATATATAAAGAACATTCCAACCTAAAACAACAGAATACTCATTCTTCTCGAGTGCACACAGAACTTTCTCCAGAATAGGTCACATACTGGGTCACAAATCAGGTCTCAACTGATACCAAAAGATTGAGATTATTCCCTGCATATTATCAGACCATAAGGCTTTAAAACTGGAATTCAATCACAAGAAAAAATTTGGAAGAAAGTCAAACACTTGGAAGCTAAAGACCACTCTGCTCAAGAATGTTTGGGTCAACCAGGAAATCAAAGAACTTAAACATTTCATGGAAACCAATGAGAACAAAAACACATCAGTCCAAAACCTATGGGATACTGCAAAGGCGGTCCTAAGGGGGAAATACATAGCCATCCAAGACTCACTCAAAAAAGTAGAAAAATCCCGAATTCACCAATTAACTTTACCTTAAAGAACTAGAGAAAAAGCAACAAATGATGCCTAAGCCATGCATTAGAAGAGAATTAATTAAGATTAGAGCAGAGATCAATGAATTAGAAATCAGAAAGACAGTAGATCAGATCAATGAAACTAGAAGCTTGTTCTTTGAAAGAATTAATAAGATCAATAAACCACTGGCCAGACTTATCCAAAAGAAAAGAGAAAGGACCCAAATTAATAAAATTATGAATGAAAGGGGAGAGATCATGACTAACACCAAGGAAATAGAAACAATTATCAGAAATTATTATCAACAACTATATGCCAATAAATTAAGCAACCTGGAAGAAATGGATGCCTTCCTAGAAACCTATATACTGTCAAGACTGAAACAGGAAGAAATTGACAACCTCAATAGGCCAATAACCAGTAACGAGATTGAAGCAGTGATCAAAAACCTCCCAAAAAACAAGAGTCCAGGGCCTGATGGATGATTCCCTGGGGAATTCTACCAAACATTCAAAGAAGAAATAATACCTATTCTACTGAAGCTGTTTCAAAAAATAGAAACAGAAGGAAAACTTCCAGGCTCATTCTATGAGGCCAGCATTACCTTAATCCCCAAGCCAGGCAAAGATCTCATCAAAAAGGAGAATTTCAGACTGATATTCCCTGATGAATATGGATTCCAGAATTCAACAAAATCCTAGCTAACATGATCCAACAATACTTTAAAAGGATCATCCACCACGACCAAGTGGGATTTATCCCCAGGATGCAAGCATGGTTCAACATTCACAAATCAATCAATGTGATAGAACACATTAATAGGAGAGAAAAGAACCATGTGGTCCTCTCAATAGATGTAGAAAAAGCATTTGACAAAATACAACATCCTTTCCTGATTAAAACTCTCCAGAGTATAGGGATAGAGGGAACATTCCTCAAGTTCACAAAATCGATCTATGAAAAACCCACAGTGACTATCATCCTCAATGGGGAAAAGATGAGAGTCTTTCCCTTAAGATCAGGAACACGTCAAGGATGCCCACTCTTGCCACTGTTGTTCAAGATAGTACGAGAAGTCCTAGCAACATCAATCAGACAACAAAAGAAATAAAATGTATTCAAATTGGCAAAGAAGAAGTCAAACTCTCTCTCTTTGCAGATGACATGATACTTTATGTGGAAAATCCAAAAGACTCCACCCCCAGATTACCAGAAGTCATACAGCAATTCAGTAATGTGGCAGGATACAAAATCAATGCCCAGAAATCAGTTGCTTTCTTATACACTAACAATGCAACTGTAGAAAGAGAAATTAGAGAAACAATTCCATTTACAATAGCACGAAAAACCATAAGATACCCCGGAATAAACCTAACCAAAGAGGTAAAGGATCTGTACTCTAGGAACTACAGAACACTCATGAAAGAAATTGAAGAAGACACAAAAAGATGGAAAATGATTCCATGATCATGGATCAGAAGAATAAACATTGTTAAAATGTCTATGCTACCCAGAGCAATCTATACCTTCAATGTCATCCTGGTCAAAATTCCAATAACATTTTTCAAAGTGCTGGAACAAACAATCCTAAAATTTGTATGGAATCAGAAAAGACCCCGAAGCACTGAGGAAATGTTGAAAAAGAAAAACAAAGTTGGGTGCATCATGTTGCCTGATTTCAAGCTATATTACAAAGCAGTGATCACCAAGACAGCATGGTACTGGCACAAAAACAGACATATAGACCAATGGAACAGAATACAGAGCTCAGATATGGACCTTCAACTCTACGGTCAGATAATCTTCGACAAAGCAGGAAAAAATATATAATGGAAAAAAGACAGTCTCTTCAATAAATGGTGCTGGGAAAATCGGACAGCTACATACAGAAGAATGAAACTCGACCATTCTCTAACACCATTCACAAAGATAAACTCAAAATTGATGAAAGACCTCAATGTGAGAAAGGAATCCATCAAAATCCTAGAGGAAAACATGGGCAGTAACCTCTTCGACATCGGCCACAGCAACTTCTTTCAAGACACATCTCCAAAAGCTAGTGAAACAAAAGCAAAAATGAACTTTTGGGACTTCATCAAGATCAAAAGCTTCTGCACAGCAAAGGAAACAGTCAACAAAACAAAGAGGCAACCCACAGAATGGGAGAAGATATTTGCAAATGACACTACGGACAAAGCACTGATTTCCAAGATCTATAAAGAACTCCTCAAACTCAACACCCAAAAAACAAATAATCAAGTCAAAAACTGGGCAGAAGACATGAACAGACACTTCTCCAAAGAAGACATATAAATGGCTAACAGACACATGAAAAAATGTTCATCATCACTAGCCATCAGGGAAATTCAAATCAAAACCACACTGAGATACCACCTTACACCAGTTAGAATGGCAAAAATTGACAAGGCAAGAAACAACAAATGTTGGAGAGGTTGTGGAGAAAGGGGAACCCTCTTACACTGTTGGTGGGAATGCAAGTTGGTACAGCCACTTTGGAAAACAGTGTGGAGGTGCCTCAAAAAAATTAAAAATAGAACTACCCTATTACCCAGCAATTGCCTACTGGCTTTTTACCCCAAAGCACAGATGTAGTGAAAAGAAGGGCCATATGCACCCCAGTGTTCATAGCAGCAATGTCCACAATAGCCAAACTGTGGAAAGAGCCGAGATGCCCTTCAACAGATGAATGGATAAAGAAGATGTGGTCCATATACACAATGGAATATTACTCAGCCATCAGAAAGGATGAACACCCAACTTTTACATCAACATGGGGAGATTATGCTAAGTGAAATAAGTCAAGCAGAGAAAGTCAATTATCATATGGTTTCACTTATTTGTGGAACATAATAACATGGAGGACATTAGGAAAAAGAAGGGAAAAATAAAGAGGGGGAAATCGGAGTGGGAGATGAACCACGAGAGACTATGGACTCCAAGAAACAAACTGAGGGTTTTAGAGGGGAGGGGGGTGGGAGGGATGGGTTAACCCAGTGATGGGTATTAAGGAGGGCACGTACTACATGGAGCACTGGGTGTTATACACAAACAATGATCATGGAACACTACATCAAAATCTAATGATGTAATGTATGGTGATTAACATAACAATAAAAAATTTTAAAAAAAGATAATATACCAATTTCATTAAAAAAACTAATGATGTATTGTATGGTGACTAACATAACATAATAAAATTAAATTAAAAAATAAAATAAAAAAGAGCATTATCACCTTTTTAATGTTTATTAATATATTCCGATTATATGACATACTTTCTCCAAAAGTAATCATACTTCAAATGTGTTTTGAATATTTTATGATGTAGATTTATTGCTATGATCACTCACTTTCCATTTTTATTCATGTAGATTTTTTAAATCTATAACTAATACTACATCCAAAAAGAAGATATATATCTACATAAAATTGTTAATAAAACTTATACATATTCACTATACATATTCATAACAGTGTTTGACAGTTATAAAATGTTTAATTTTCCCTAATTAGGATAAATGGAGGGACAGAATACTTTATTTTAATTTTTTCCCAGTAAAACTATCTTTTTCAAATTTTGAATCACCAGATATGTTTCATATTTACATATAATTACAAAGAAAGAATCTTGAGATTTTTTAAAACAAGCTTCTTTTAAAATTAAAGTTGTCTTTCATGTGTTTATTACCCCAAATCATCAACCCCTGTCATGACTATAATTAATAACAAACTGTACCTAAGTGTTTTTTTTTTTAGAGATTTTATTTATTTATTTGAGAGAGAGAATGAGAGAGACAGAGAGCACATGAGAGGGGGGAGGGTCAGAGGGAGAAGCAGACTCCCCGCCGAGCAGGGAGCCCGATGCGGGACTCGATCCCGGGACTCCAGGATCATGACCTGAGCTGAAGGCAGTCGCTTAACCAACTGAGCCACCCAGGCGCCCTAAATGTTATTTTTATGCAGAAAAAATTATGAGGAAAATATGTAATGTTATTATAATTTTTGGTGTGTCTTATTAAATTCATCCCAATAATAGGATATAATTAAATAATAAGGCATTTTTTTTCAATTATGTTATTCTTAGAAGCAGAAAAATGAAAAAAAATGTAGATAGTCTTCCTATTACAAATGTTGAAAGATTTTTTTTTTTAATTTCCCTTTGTTTTTTGATACACACATGGCATCTCTTATGGACACTAGAACAGAGATGCCCTATAATTTCTCAAAACTGAAAATGGATATTTTCAAATACTCTCAGACATTATTTCATTTTTCTTATTTAAAAAAACTGGACAAAGCAAAAGTCTAATAAGTTTAGTAGTGTCATTTACTCAGAAGAAATAACAAATTTAATTTATAATCTTGAAACCCTACTGAAAGGAGAATTACAACTCCGAACCTACATCTATCATGACAGCTAACTGATTAACTCAGAAATAATGTAATTTTAGTTTGAAACTAGGGAAAAGTATATTCACCCTACACTATATTTCATTCATATGCTACTTAAGATTGTAGCTACTGCTTTTATTTATAGATGACATGAGTTAAATTTATGCATGGAAATTCAGTGATTGTTTCAGAGTATGGAATTTCAATTACTGTGTCTCAGAAATCACACACTTTATGAGTACGAAACTTTAAGCCTCAAATGATGCTTGTCATTTTTTTCTACTCCCATCACATATTTAACAATTCTATTACCTAATTCAGAGGTACGCAGTAGTATAAGGGAAGGAAATGATTATTTTTATAACATTTACTTTTCAACTAGTATGTATAGTTACTAATAGCAGATGGTATACACCAGGAGGGAAGGGGAATGCTAAAGTGTAAATATTCCTAGAAGAAAAATTTAAAACAAAAATGTAATTATGACACAGTTCAAAATTGTATGTCATCTATTCATTCTATAATCACATGCTGAGTTGATATTTACACCCTGCCAGGAACAAAGCTCAGCCTACCACTGAGGTATTAGGTCAAGATACATAGTCAAGAAAGTCTCTGTCAACCACGGTGGGCACTGTGACTCTAGGAGGAGGTGGCAATTATTTCATGACTAGGTTGAAGGGAGATATCTGTAGTGGCAAAACATAATGATTTCCTGAACTTAGGCAGAAGTAACAGAATGAAGAGAAAGCTAAATAAAAACAGTAAAAACCTGAGATACATAGTACTTGGTAATTATGTATATGATTGGAGAAAGGAAAATGTGAATATGACTCTAAATTTTCCTTTGGCAACTGGGGAGATGTTAAATATCATAATTGGATAGTAGGCTATTAAAATAATAATCAAAAACTTGGAGAAGGATCATTTTGCCAATCGTACTAATTCTAGTTCTAGTGTTGGTCTTCTTCACGTCCAATTTTTGATATTGCTGCTGGGTTCAGTTTATTTAACTACAGTTTTAATCATACTATATACTTTAACTAACATGTCCATTTAACTATTCATAAAGTCTGCACTATGCTGATTTCCAAGACCCTATGTGATACAGTCTACTCACTTCCCAGGCTTATTTGCTATCAACATGTCTCCACTGAGTCTGTGCTCCAATTATACCAAAGAGCTTGCAGGTACAAGAATATACTGGTCCCTGTGGAAGGTGTAAGAGACATTTCGAATTTAACATGTCTAGAGGAAACTCGGTTTTTCAACACTAATCTTATCATCCCAGCAAATGGAAACACTGTTTCAGTCTTTAAAACTAGGAGTCAGATTTGAGCACTGCCTTCCTCTCATTTTCCATGTCTGTTAGCCAATCTTGTTAACAAAATCTTCAAAATGTATTCTGAATTGGACTGGTTCTCATTAAAGAAGTGCTACTCTTTTGGTTTTCGCACTGGTATCTGTCATGTTGATTATTAGGAAAATGTTTGGTTTCCCTGCTTCCACCCCTGCCTTGTACAATCTAATCACACATTGGTCAGAGTTCTTTAAAACTTAAATTCAATAAAGCACAACTTTATTCAAAACCCTCCAGTCAGTATAAAATCCAGAGTTCTTCCAATGCCCTAAAAGGCCATTCACGTTCTTTCCACGTCTTTTCCTCCTCTCATCTCTTTTTCAGGTCCTGACTCTCTCCGGCTCACTCATTCCCTATTAGCCACACTAGCCTCCTTGCTGTTTCTTAAACACGTCAACCACACTCCTGCCTCACAGTCTTGTCCTTACTATTTCTTCTACTCGAAAGCTATTGTATCCTGTTTGTTCTCTTACTTCCTTCAGATCTTTACTCAAATATCATCATCTCAATGGACTAGCCTTATAAAACAGTAAGTACCACTTCCCCAACCCCCCTCATTCCCCTTATCTGCTTTTCTTTAATTATTCACTAACTGGGATATTATGTTTATTAGTCTATTTGTTGATTGGTTTGGGTAAGTTTTGTCAAAACAGAGATGTTGCATGTTTTGTTCAGGATAGCATCTACAGGGTCTGGCATTCAAAAACCACTTGCTAAATAGGTAAAGAATGAAGCATGCCTGGCAGTCTGTCTCAGATCTTTATGTCTCTTGCCAGCTTTTCCCACTTCCTGGGGGAAAGTTCATGTTCTTCCAGGTCCTGGCTATCTGGTGAATAAATCCTACTAAATCTTTCCATAGAGTTAGAATACTATCTTCCTTCTGGGGTGTCTGGGTGGCCAGCAGATTAAGGATCCCACTCCTGATTTTGGCATACGTTCGTGACCTCAGGGTTGTGAGATGGAGCCCCAGGTCAGCTCAGGGCTCAGGGCTCCTGACTCTGGACTCGGGGCTCAGTTTGGAGTTTGCTTGTCCCTCTCCCTCCCACTTGTCCCCTCCCTCTGCTTGCAAGCACACATGTTTGCTCCCTCTTTCTAAAACAAACAAACAAATAAATAAATAAAATCTTTAGAATACTATCTTCCTTCTGAGAACTTCTCTGGCACCCTGCTCAGGTCAGATTCCTCCACTCTTCCCTCTGGTAATCTACAGTAACCTCTGTGAACATCTTACATATCTCCTGTAATGCTTAGGTGTCTTTAACAATTTATATGTCTAAAAGTACCTTGTGGATGGATAACAAATTGTACTCATATTTGCACACTCAAAGTATAAAGCTTAGCATGTAGTAAGCATTTAATGATTATTTATTAAATCAATATGTAAATAGAAATGATCTCTATATGTTTAACATTCTTCCTTTGAAATGTTAATGAAGAACAAAAGCTAAAGACCCCTATTGTGTTAGCTTTATGTCCTTGTCTCTAATAACTTATATTTAATAGTAATGACTATAGCAATAAAAATAATAATGCCAATGATATTGTGCATTTCTTTATGGGCACTGCTCTAAGGGCTTTTGTGGTAATAACTCATTTATTCAATCTGGTGAGTTAATGATCTTAATTTTACACTTGAGTAATTGAGGTACTGGAGTGTTAAGCAGCTCGTCCTCACTCGCTAATAAGAACACTCAGGTAGTATGCCTCCAGAGCCTCTGTCCTCCATCACTAGTTCCCTGTATTGTCTTTCTCACTGTGCAAGACTATTTCCTTTTATTTTATCCCAAGATGTACAAAGAAAAAAATTTTTGAGAGAGGCAAATGTTTATTGACTACCGAACTAAATCTCAGAGGAACTTTCATGAGTCTTGCATGGTATAAATCTATTTCTGTGGTTCAGTATTTCTCATAAAAAATTGTACTTTATTGGTCTCTGATGTCTATGTATCTTATTAAGGCACATTCTATATGGCTGGTTGTTTCATTAATTTTAAAAGCTTTATTTTATATCACTTTAATTTACTTCATAATATATATGTAAAATTTTGTAGTTAATTATTTACTTACAGCTCAAACCAGGAATTATACAGATATGACTGACAAGGTCTCTCCCAGGGGTAAATATAGCTTATTCTTTTTTCCTATAAAATATTTTTAAGGAACAATTATATTAAAGGGAAGGTCCTCAGTACATTCATATATAAGCATAACTTATCTTGTTGCATTAAGTTGTTCTAAATAGGACAAATTTGAGGGATATGTATGGCTATAGAAATAATTCCCTTGATTTTAGCAATAGGAACCCTATTATATTAAACTTTACCTGGTTATTACCATCTAAGGAAGACTTGACAATCATCTTAATCACTCACATCACCACGTTAGAGAACAGTTGAGAAAAGAGAGATGATGACATGTTGTATTTAGAGAAAATCCAAAAAGAATGTATGTAAAAATTATTAGGTTAAATAGGTGAATTTAGCAAGGTAGCAATACATATATTTATATACATATATAAATGTATCAATTTAGAAAAAGGTTAATTATATAGTTGACCCTTGAAAAATTCAAGTGTTCGGGGCACTGAGACCCCCATGCAGTCAGAAATCTCTGCATAACTTCCAACTCCCCAAAACTTAACTACTAATAACCTACTGTTGACTGGAAGTCCTACTGATAACATACACAGTTAATTAACACACATTTTATCTGTTATGTATTATATATTGTATTCTTAAAGGAAGCCAGAGAAAAGAAAATATTATTAAGAAGATTATAAGGAAGAAAAATACATTTATAGTATTATACTGTATTATTGACACTGTAAGTTTATGTCATCTGTTTACAAGTTGAATCATCTATTAGTACCTACATCAAAGTTTTTTTGTTGTTGTTAGAACAACTCAGCAAAAAATGTTTTTTAAATTATTTTCTGGGCTTTCATTCTGCTGTTGTCATGATGACTCATTTTGGTCTCTATTTCTTTTTTATTATTATGTTATGTTAGTCACCATGTAGTAAATCATTAGTTTTTGATACAGTGTTCCATGATTCATTGTTTGCATATAATACCCAGTGCTCCATGCAATACGAGCCCTCCCTTAATACCCATCACCGGGTCAACCCATCCCCCCACCCCCTCCCCTCTAAAACCCTCAGTTTGTTTCTTGGAGTCCAGAGTTTCTCATGGTTCGTCTCCCCCTCTGATTCCCCTCCCTTCATTTTCCCCTTCCTTCTCCTAATATCCTCCATGCTATTCCTTATGTTCCATAAATAAGTGAAACCATATGATAATTGACTTCCTCTACTTGACTTATTTCACTTAGTATAATCTCCTCCAGTCCCATCCATGTTGATGCAAAAGTTGGGTATTCATCCTTTCTGATGGCTGAGTAATATTCCATTGTATACATGGACCACATCTTCTTCATCCATTCATCTGTTGAAGGGCATCTTGGCTCTTTCCACAATTTGGCTATTGTGGACATTGCTGCTATGAGTCTCTCTCCTTTTTAAGGAACCAGCTGCCTATTTTATTTTTTTAAATTTTTCTTTTACCTTTTTTCCAGGAAGCTCTGTGCCCAATGTGGGCCTTGAACTCATGACCCCAAGATCAATAGTCTCATGTCTACCAACCGAGCCAGCCAGGCGCCCCTAACATTTTCTTATATGATACAAAACCCTGTAGATGTCCTAGGTATTACTAATGCTACATATCAAAAATGTAAAGATAATGTGATAAAGAAATTGATCTTTCCTTAAAGGTACAATTATTCATGCACTGATAGTGAAAAAGCAGTGATATATTTGCTTTATGGTAGCCTAGCTTATACACTAATGAATGAATCATTATAAAATGTTTAGGGCATACAGTATTATATTTATAATACACCATTGGAAAGAAATGTTGTTACATTATTTAAAAAAAAAAACACCTGTGATGATAAGCTGATATTCATTTTCTCCAATTATGAAAGAGACAGGCATACTGTATGGTAATGTAATTATTAGAAAGCAGTTATAAAACAGTAAGAAAACACATTAATTTTATAATAAATGTCACTCACCTTATGCCTATGTAAGGATAGGCTATCTATCCCCTTCCACACAAGTCTTGCACATGATGTTCTACATGATCAATACGTAGACAATGATGATGATGACACAGTTCTTGCTGTACAATTATCAGATTTTCACATGAAGACACACACATACACAACAGGTAAGTTTAATAGCTATAGGCGTGATGATTATTTACTATTCATTAAATGGAAGTGGGTCATCATAAAGATCTTCATCCCCATCATCTTCATGTTGAGTAGGCTGAGGAGGAGGAACAGGGGTTGGTCTTTCTGTCTCAGGGGTGGCAGAGGCAGAAGATGTGGAGGAGGAAGGGGAAGCAAGAGAAGCAGGCACACTTGGTGTGATTATGGAAATACATCATCATTTCTGAGTTTTCTGCTTTTTCATTTCTCCAAAACTGTGCCTATCCAGAACCAATTTTTCTGCCATTTGCTTTAGTATCAGTGCACATATTATAGAAGGGTCCTTGTCATCAAAGAATTCAAAAGAAGTCTTAAAATATCTTAAAATATATCTTAAAATATCTTAAAATACCCTCCTCCTAGATTGTCTAATGTCAATTTGTTTTCCGGCGCTGCTTCTATGTCTTCTTCCTTAGGGTCTGGCACTGGTTCAGAAGCACACATCTCTGTCAAGTCATCTTCTGTTCAGTCCTCTGGTGTGGTGTCTATTAGCTCTTGATTTTCTCCAAGATCCGTATATTGAAACCCTTCACTCTTTTCCTTTTTTTTTTTTTCCCCTATCCACACTCTCTTTCATGATTTTTTTTTGATTGGCTGTCATAAATCCTCTGAAGTCATGCACAACATCTGGACATAGTTTTCTCCAGGAGGAATTTGTTTCTCGGGCTTGATGGCTTTCACAGCTTTTTCAATTAACAATGATGGCATCTTCAGTGGTGTAATCATTCCAGACTTTCATGGTGTTCTCTCTTATCAGGGTTCTTTTCCATAGTGTTGACAATTCTTTCCATAGAGTACCATGTGTAATGAGCCTTATAGGTTCTTATGACCCCCTGATCTAGAGGTTAAATTAGAGACATTGTGCTTGGGGGCTAGGAGACCACTTCAATGCCTTTGTTTTTGAATTTGTGGGGTTCTTGGTGGCCAGGGGCATTGTCCAATATCAAAAGAACTTTAAAATACAGTTTTTCCTTTCTTTTTTTTTTATTAACATACAACGTATTATTTGTTTCAGGGGTACAGGTCTGTGATTCAACAGTCTTACACAATTCACAGCGCTCACCATAGTACATACCCTCCCCAATGTCTTATCACCCAGCCACCCCATCCCTCCCACCCTCCTCCACTCCAGCAACCCTCAGTTTGTTTCTTGAGATTAAGAGTCTCTTATGATTTATCTCCCTCTCTGGTTTCATCTTGTTTCATTTTTCCCTTCCTTCCCCTATGATCCTCTGCCTTGTTTCACAAATTCCACATATCATTGAGATCATATGATAATTGTCTTTCTCTGATTGACTTATTTTGCTTAGCATAATACCCTCTAGTTCCATCCATGTCATTGCAAATGGCAAGATTTCAATTTTTGATGGCTGCATAATATTTCATTATCTTTATCCACATCTTCTTTATCCATTCATCTGTTGATGGAAATCTAGGCTCTTTCCATAGTTTGACTATTGTGGACATTGCTGCTATAAACATTGGGGTGCAGGTGCCCCTTAGGATCACTACATTTGTATCTTTGGGGTAAATACTCAGTAGTGCAATTGCTGGGTTGTAGGGTAGCTCTATTTTCAACTTTTTGAGGAACCTCCATACTGTTTTCCAGAGTGGCTGCACCAGCTTGCATTCCTACCAACAGTGTAGGAGGGTTCCCCTTTCTCTGCATCCTTGCTAACATCTGTTGTTTCCTGACTTACTAATTTTAGCCATTCTGACTGGTGTGAGGTGGTATCTCATTGAGGTTTTGATTTGGATTTCCCTGATGCCAAGCGATGTTGAGCACTTTTTCATGTGTCTGTTGGCCATTTGGATGTCTTCTTTGGAAAAATGTCTGTTCATGTCTTCTGCCCATTTCTTGATTGGATTATTTGTTCTTTGGGTGTTGAGTTTGAGAAGTTCCTTATAGATTTGGGATACTAGCCCTTTATCTGATATGTCATTTGCAAATATCTTCTCCCATTCTGTCAGTTGTCTTTTTGTTTTGTTGACTGTTTCTAAAGGGCAGTTTTTCACTGGTCAGGTACCTTCTGACTTCAGGGACAAAGCATCATTGGAACCAAGCCAGGAAAAGGGTTCTTGTTTTCCAGGCCTTCTTGTTGTATTACTAAAAGACTGGCAGTTGTTTATCTTTTTGGGGCTTAGCAGCTTTATAGATAAGGGCAGTCCTGATCATAAACCCGACTGCCTTTGCATGAAACAGTAGACTTAGCCTACCCTTCCTGTCCTAAATCCTTGTTTGCTTCTCTTCCTTACTAATGAATGTTTTTGTGGCATTTTTTTCCAGAATAGGGCAATTTTGTCTGCATTAAAAACCTGTTCTGGCAGATATCCTTTCTCCTCAATGATTTTCTTAGTACACAATTTACTGAAGAGACAAACTGCTGATGCAGAGAGGATTTGTGTCCCATGGTGTTTTAATTAAAGCAGATTCTCCCAACTCTTGATTTCAGCAATAGCAACAGGAGGTGGCTACAAAATTATTCCAATGGTATAGTATGTATGACAGTTAATTTTATGCTGTTATTATTTAATACTATGTCTTTATATGTGTTTAGAATTCTGACTGTCAAGGGTCATATATGGTCTGTAAGTGTTTGTGTGCGTAAGTTTGTTTTTCTTTTTAAGATTTTTATCTTAAAGTGATCTTTACACCCAACAGGGGGCTTGAAACCATGACCCTGAGATCAAGAATTTCATGCTCTTCTGATTGAGCCAGTCAGGTGCTCTTGTAAGTTTTGATAAGTTTTAACTTTTTATAATAGGTTTGTGTATATTCTATGGTAGTAAATGATAAAAGAGATTAGTATCGATATAGATTTTATACATTCATGACATATCTTTTCCTTAATTTTTTGATATTTCTAGGCTATGCAGTTTGTGATTTTTTTCAAATTATCACAAATTTTTAGAGAAAAATATTTCCAATATATTTATTGAAAAAAACTGCATAAAAGGGGATCCATGCAGTTCAAACTGTGCTGTTAAGGTCAACTTTATTTCTATATGGAGCAATACATTTTTAGTAAATGTAATGTCTGAGATTATTTTTAAGGTTTATTATGGAAAATTTTAAATATATAAATATGTAGAGAAAATAATAATAATAAACATGTATCATTTGTTCTTATCAACTCATGGCAAATCTTGCTTTCTCTATAACTCTTGCCAATTCCTTCTATTTCTGGTTTATTTTGAAAAAAAAATGTCAAGAATCATATTGTTTCACCTTTAATATTTCAGTATGGTCTGTTAATAATAAGCACTCATTTTGAAACATAATCATATATCTATTATCATAACAAATTATTAAGAATACTTCTTAATATTATGAAATATCCAGCTAGTGTTCAAATTCTCTGATGGTCTCAAAATTTCCTTTATAGAATATTTGTTAGAATTGAGATACAAATAAGATTCATATATTAAAATCATATATTATTCATATATTAAAATTGGATTAAATTGGATTAAATAAGATTTCTCTTATAACTTCAAGCCCCTCTTTTTCTAAACTTCTGTGTTTAGAGTTCAGGTGATTTGCACCGTATAATTTTCTGGAGTATGAAATTTGTTCATTGCATCACTTTGGTATTGTTTAGCTTGTATTCTGTTTGTTATGTTCTCTATAAATTGGTAGTTATATGTAGAGGCTTGACCAGATTCTGGTTTAGAATTTGTTTATAATACTTTGTAGGTGGCATTGTAATTCCATCCTAAGATACATAATACAGAAAGTTAAAAAAATTAGAATGAAACTTCCACCTATGTAACTTTGCCTCCTAGATTATTCTGAGATTACACTGAATCCATTGATTTCTGCCTTATTCAAACTACAAAGCTTCAATTAAAATATATTTTTGCTGAAAAAATAATAACTTAAAAAAAATAAAGTACAAAGCTTCTGTTTTGTTTTATTGGAACTGACTAAAATGTAGTAAATTATGTTAATTTGCTAGGAAATTGTTAAACATAAATGATGAGGAAGACTTTTAATATTAAGTCCACCTATTTGCTTTTTTAAACTGACCTTTGTTTATTTCATTAGCTATCAACAAATCTTTATAATATCATACATATATTTAAAAATTCCTTTGATCCTTAATTTAATGCCTGAAAACTCTAAGAGAGGAATGTTGAAGCATCTAGAATCTCAGGGATAAACTGAGATTGTTGGTCATTTAGTTTTCTTTATAGCTCCTTTTCAAAGCAAATATAAATCCTGAGATGCCATTGCTTAAGTTTTGAAAAGGTCCAGGATAGTTCATGTCTATCTCTGAGCTTGGATTTCTTCTACTTCCAGATTATTAATCATGAAAAGTTTAATTGTGAAAATACTAAATTGGAAAATCATTTAGGTCTCCTTATTAGTAATTCTACTCTGATAGATTCAATGCCATGTGTGTGGTCACCAGACTTTATTAAAGAATTCTGCAAATAGTCACTTTGGATTTTTTCATAAGTGCTTTTTACTGCCAGTTCCAAATGGACTTTGATAATTTGTATGGTTTATTCAGGGTGTCACTTGGAATTAAACTAAAGACTCTTTAGAGACTACAAATATGAAACTGTATTCAGAAAACATTCTGCCTAGTGGTACAAAGTGCTACATCAGGTACACAGCAAATGTAAAAAGAAATGCAGTCTGAAGTCTAAAAAATCAAAGAGAGAAACAGAGAAACTGACAACATATAAGGGGGTAGAGGAAGAGATAACTATAGAAGATGCAGAAATAAGGAAATCAAAACATTTGTTTTACACTGCAATGGAGCATAAAAAATTCAGCCAATAGATGAATTAAATTTAGGAGTGGTTTGAAGCACAAGGATATATTGATATAAAACAAGAAAGTGGGATGAAATAGGAAGAAAATGAAAATGAAAACGTAAAGACCTGCCGATCAGACTAGCTGACAGAGTTAGGCCTGGATTGCTAGTATTGCTGGTCCTCCACCCTCCCCCCCACAAATCTAAAACAACTTGTCTTCCTAGTTTTGGGGGCCCACCTTGACCTTATGTATTATTAAGTAAATAAAGAAACTCTATCAGAATCTCTAGAACAAAACCTGTCTGACTCTCATTTCATGTCCCTGTTCTGCTTCAGGGACTTCTGCCATATTCCTAAAACCTAGTCCTTGTATTTTCCCCAGTAAGTGGCAGGCACTCTTTATTTCTCTGCCTGGTTTTAGTCATTTTTATAGCTCAAGGAGCAGAGTTTGTCTGCCCCTGTGGCTGACTCCTGCTACTCAGTGGCTCCTTATGTAGGATCCCTGCCTGTTTCATATCTCCCTCTCTGCTTGCCCATGTAGTTATAATATCACCTAGTCCTGTCCTTCCAGTCAGCACTGTGGAAATCCCTTGTTGGTATTTCTCTGATGCCATGTTCTGCTGCCATTTGTTTTAAATACTGTGTTCTGCTTGCCAGATCCGGTTTCCACCTGCAGTTGTATTTGTCCCCAAAGACTTGTTTCATTTGAATATTCATCTGGATTCAGTTTGAAAATGTCATCCCTTCTTAAGATGGCAATTTTAAGTCACTTAAAGAGTAGGTATAGGGCGCCTGGGTGGCTCAGTTGGTTAAGCGACTGCCTTCGGCCCAGGTCATGATCCTGGAGTCCCAGGATCGAGTCCCTCATCGGGCTCCCTGCTCAGCAGGGAGTCTGCTTCTCCCTCTGACCCTCCTGCCTCTCATGCTCTCTGTCTCTCATTCTCTCTCTCTCAAATAAATAAATAAAATTAAAAAAAAAAAAGAGTAGGCATAACTGTGGTCAATAAAATGACCATTCTCCCCATTGCCCCAGAAAAGGATCCATGTTTTGGCATCTCAGTGACTGAACTGGAACTGCTGCTGCTGGAGGAATTGCCCTCCCACAAACACCCCAGAGTAAGCTCCACACTGGCTGGCTGTCATGGTCTAGAACCACTTCCTGCTTCTCTTCCACTGCTTCACCCAACCTACTTCTCTCTCCCAAGACACCATCATTCATCATATTGCTTGTTGCATGTGAGTACCTGCAGGTCCCTATAGGAACACAGTATTTAGAAATCTTTATACCTTATCTTCCCTTGAACTGATGCTTGGAAGTGTTAGAATACTGATCCAGCTGCTGGAATTGGGGCTGGAGAAGAAAAGATGTGTAAAGGACTCTAGTGTCTAATGGTAGCTATGACCTGAATCAGAATTTTAAGTGTTTCCATAGAAGCAGTGTCACATATTTATGTATTTACTAATGTATTTAGTTATCCAACATATATTTCTTATATACTAACCATGAACCAAGCCCCATAATGAAATAAAAACTAGTTTATTAAATATTATTTTTCTACTTAGGATAAATTATAGATTTAATAGACCTTGGCAAATAAGAAATCTGGTCATTATTACAGTACAATTTCTAAGGGAAAATCCATTTCAAGTTCAACAATCCATCTATCATAGACTTGCTAGAAAGCTCTTACTACACAGCACTCCAACTTACAACTGTGAGTTATGGTGGCATTATGGCCTGAAGTTACATTCTTGTGCTTATTTATTGATACCATCTAATGTTATAAGTCGTTTTCCATTAGAGAAATCATGTTTAAGGAACAAATAATGTAGTTTTGAAGAAAAAAATAGCTCTTCTTTGGAAGGCTACACATATATTTGTGGAGCTTGTTCACTTCATGATTCTAAGGGACACCATTCAGAGAGACTGCAATGCAGTTTTTGCCTCTCAGAGTTATGCAAGGCATAATCAAGATAGGAGAAGGGATTCCTGCTGCTTACCTGACCCTTATCTTTACCTTCATCTTGAAAGCAGTGTGTCTAGACTACAGATACTTATAAAAATCTCAGGGTTTGTTGTTTGTTTATTTGCATGCTTTACCAGAGCATCAACTGATAATTTCTTCTTTTCTACATTGGTCGTTTCTCTGAATAACCTGACATTCAGGTACCAGACAGCAAAAATGTAGACACCATGTCAGTTAACTATAATACTGCTGTTTTTCTTAATACAGACTCAGATGTGAACCATCATGAGGCAATATTTCCAGCACTTAGGGAATTGAATGCTTCAGTCTAAAGGAGGAACCTGGGAGAGGAATCAAAATATCTACTACGGAATAAGAAGTGCTCAGGAGGGAGACCGTATAGTGAGGGCAGTTAGACAGAGTAACATCTCAAATGTGTGGTCATGGGTTTCAGATACTTATGTACACTGGTGCTGGAGAGAGTCAGTACTGGTGAGTAGCATCATGTTGAATTCAAGCGTAGCTTGCATGCATCAGTTTCATCAAAGAAAGTGAGCAGCACAGAGTCAGGATGTTGGATAAGAGCAGATGATTATCCAAATATCTGGACTATAGTTGTCTCTGGGGAGAAAACTGAGCAGCTAAAATTAAGGAGTGAACTAAAATGAGACTATTTTATTTAATGACTTATTTGGGAGAACTCTGGGAATTAGGCATGTTATATCAATAAAAGGGAGAATAAGTGAAGATAGAGGTGAAAAAGAATTCCTCAGGCCTTAACTCTAGTCTAAGCTGTGTCGATAAAGGGCAAATTCAACTTGATGATGAGGATGAACTACTTCTGGTCTGAGGCAGGCTAGGATGAACTGCACTGCTGAATATTTTCCTGCCCTGTTGCACTGGTGGGATCAGCAGCAGGGCTGGAAGCAGTAGTAGTTTGATCCATCTCCAAAGAGAGGATGTGAGTTCCTCATCTTCCCTCCAAACTACTTTCCCCTAAGATCATTCTGCTTAAATGAACCTCAGCGAACAAACATACCATCTGATTTTAGTATGGCCAAGAACACCACACAGACCCAACTGAAAGAGCAATAAGAGATTTTTGACAGCTGAAGAAAGCATTTCTTTTATTTCCTACAGGTGAAAGTGGGAAGGTTTGATCCCTTGGGCTTAGTAAATTCCAGCATTCTCAGGAGAGAAAATCGCCAGGTAGGAAAGAAAAGCGTCCGTAATATGTGAACAATATGTGAGAAGGCACCTCATTTGGTAATGAAAGGAATATGATTTCATTCTGTACCTCATGTAGTAAAGTGTTTTTATGTGAAGATTTTAGCTCTAATTTCTCTGCTTGGATACAATTTCTTGATTGAAGTACAGGGAGGTTGAACAACACAGAACCATTTGTGTCGGAAGACAGAAGACTGGTTGAGGGCCCAGTGCAAGTTCTGAGCTGAGGGCTGGGTGGTACATGTATTAGGACAGACCGTGCAAGGCTTACCAGAGAGGCTGTGGGTTTAGGAACAAACTCAAGAAACTAAAGGTAAAGCCACATCAGGAGTTCTTTGGAGTTGTGGCCCAAATACAGAAAAGAAACCACTTAATACCATAAGCATCCAACCGAGACTCCAGAAAGGCCATAGTTTTGAAGTAAGTACTATGCCCTAGAGTAAAACCCACTTACGAAGCCTCAACAATATGTTTAGGAAACTCAGAGTGTGGAGGCTGAATCCCACCAAATTAAGCTGGTTTGGAAAACAGAGCTTTCCACAGAGGAACCCTAACAAAGTGTAAACTGAGCCTTTAAAATTTCAAGGTGATTAGTCAGTAATTGCACTACACACTAAAATTCAAAGTGATATTCTTCAGAGGAATATAACAGAATAAGGAACATTTATAACATGACCTATGCAATGTTTAATATTAAATCAAAATTTGCTAGGCATTTTTAAAAAGTAGAATATGACCTATAGTCAAGGAAAAAAAGCAATGAATAGAAACTAATCCCAAATTGGCTTGGATTTTGGATTTAGCAGACCAAGAGTTTTGAAAGCTATTATAAATTTTTTCATGGAGTTAAAGGAAAATATGGCATTTCTACATATACAGGGATCTTGGTAGAGAATAGAAACTGTGGGGGTGGAAAAGCAGAAGCACCACTAGGAAATTCTAAAACAGAAAACTACAATATCCAAAATGAAAAATTATTTGATGGGCTTGAGGGTGACAGAAAAAAAAAAGGAGTCCATAAAACTGAATAAAAATAGAAATTAGCCAATATCAAGAAAGAAGAAGATTGAAGAAAAAGTGAGATCGAAAACCATAAAACTGCTACAAGAAAACAAAGACAGTAATTTCTTTGATATCAGCCATAGAAATACTTTTCTAGGTATGTCTCCTCAGACAAAGGAAACAAAAGCAAAAATAAACTATTGGGACTATACCAAAATAAAAAGCTTTTGCACAGTGAAGGAAACCATCAACAAAATGAAAAGGCAATGTACCAAATGGAAGAAGATATTTGCAAGTGGTATATCTGAAAAGGGGTTAATATCCAAAATATATAAAGAACTTATACAACTCAATACCAAAACAAGAAATAATCTAATTAAAAATGGGCAGAGGGCCTGAATATACATTTTCCCAAAGAAGACATACAGATGGCCAACAGACACATGAAAAGATGTTCAACATCACTAATCATCAGGAAAATGCAAATTAAAACCACAATGAGATATCACCTTACACTTGTCAGAATGGCTAGAATCAAAAAGACAAGAAATACCAGGTGTTGATGAGGTTGTGGAAAAAAGAAATGCTCTTGCACTGTTGGTGGGAATGCAAATTGGTACAGACCCTGTGTAAAACAGTATGGAGATTCCTCAAAAAGTTAAAAATAGAAATACCATACAATCTGGTAATTCCACTAGGTGGGTATTTACCCAAAGAAAATGAAAACATTAATTTGAAAAGATATATGCTCCTCTATGTTTATTGCAGCATTATTTACAATAACCAAAACATGGAAGCCACCCAAGTATCCGTCCATTGTCTATTGATGAATGGATAAAGAGGTATGGGGAGATCGATCTATCTATTTATCTATCTATACACACACACCTATATATATAATCCTCACATATAATATTGTATATATATTATATGTATATTACTCAGCCATAAAAAAATGAGATCTTGTCATTTATGGCAACATGAATGGACCTAAAGGGTATTATGGTAAGTGAAATAAGTCAGACAGAGAAAGACAGATACCACATGATTTCACTTATGTAGAATCTAAAAATCAAACCAAATGAACAAACACACAAACAAAAAACAGACTCTTCAATACAGAGAACAAGAACAAACCTGTGGTTGCCAGAGGGAAGGGGATGGGGCTGGGCAAAATGGGTGAAAGGGAATTGGAGGTACAGGCTTCCAGTTAGGGGATGAATAAGTCATGGGGATCAAAGTTACAGAATAGGAAATATAGTCAGTGGTAATAGCAGGTAGGGCGACAAATGTAGCTACTTGTGGTGAGCATAGCATAGTGTATAGTTTTGTTGAATCACTATGTTGTACACCTGAAACTAATGTAACATTATGGGTTACTGTACTTCAGTAACTGTACTTCAATAAAATAATAATATTTTTTATTATAATAGATATAGATATATATATATATCTATATTATATATATATATATATATATATATATATATATATAATAATTTTTATTTATTTTGGTAGAGAATAGAAACTGTGGGGGTGGAAAAGCAGAAGCACCACTAGGAAATTCTAAAACTGTGGGGGTTTTCTAGGAAATAGAAACTGTGGGGGAAAAAAAGTTTTCTGTTTTAGAATTTCCTAGTGGTGCTTCTGCTTTTCCACCCCCACAGTTTCTATTTCCTAGAAATAGAAATTTCCTATCTATTCTATATATATATATATATATATATATATATATATATATATTCTATTATATAATAGAATATTTCTATTCTCTACCAAAAAAATAAAACTGTACTTCAATAAAAAAGAAAAAAAAATTATCACAGTCTCAGAGAATAGAGGGGCAATATCCAGCAAGCTAACTACATATATAGATATATGTATATTGGTCTGAGAAGGAGAAGACAGTGAGAATATTGTTGGAAAATATTTGAAGCTATAATGGCCAGATTTTTCCCCAATTTGATAATTAATATCTACTATCCACTGACAGATCCAAAAAACCCAAGGCTAGCTGAAAATCAAATTAAAAAGAAAATCAAGAAGTTAGTTCAATAAAAAAGACATTCCATCCAGGGAAACAATGATACAGATAAGGCTGATTTCTCACCAGAAAATATGTAGGCTAGAACAAGAAAGACTTCTTTAAAGTGCTGAAAAAGCAGTCTATTCAAAATTATATTTCCAGTTAAAGTATCTTCAGAAACAAGGATGAAATAAAGACATTTTCAGATAAATAAAAATCAAGAAAATTCATTGCAAGCAGATATGTACAATAAGAAATCCTAAGAAGGCTCTTTGGGTTGATGGGAAATGATAGATGAAAACTTGGTTCTATATACTAGAAATGGTAAAAAAAAAAAAAAAAAAAAAGAGGGTAGTAGAGGTAACTATAAAAGTATTTTTTTTTCTCCTAACTTCCTTAGAAAACTGTTTAAAACAAAACATTAACATTGTTAGATGGGGTTAAAAATTTACTATGACACAGTAGCACAAAAGATGGGAAGATGAGAAGCATGAAAATGAAGTTCTACTGTTAAAAGATTGTTACAACTATAACGTATGGGGAGAGCTTACAGTGTTAAGGGGTGCAGTATTGAATCTAAATAATGGAGAAAGGGAACTTCTTCTGTTTATATTTTGATAACATAAAATGTCCAGGATATCACAATATCAAGGACTATACAAAATCTCTTCATGATAAGGATAATGAAAATATTGTAAACAACCAAAGGATTCATTGTATACCAAAGAATAAATTGGGATCCTAAATCTTTTTCCTTTCTAAGATTGAATCCCTGAATATTACAGTTGTTACTTTAGGTTCTGCAAGATTATTTTTTTATCCCATAAATACACAATTTAAAACTAAAATAGAATGTTATTTTTTTCTAGCTAAAGTCAGTCTCTGATGAAATTTGAACCAGACCAGTAGAGCAGTTTAGTCATTATTTAAATCTACATGGGCCCACTGTTAGAAAACTTCCACATTAACCCTAAGCATTCTTTAAAAAGCCCATTTGTTGGTAGACAGAAGGAAGGCTAAAACTCATGTATGACAGGGTTGTAAATATTTCTACTCAGAAAATGCAATCAAGACTCAACTCTAGTTGAGGAGAACACGCCAACTTTAAGAGAAGTTGAAATTTTGCACGGCCTACTTATCACTGGTTTCCTAAATGACCTAGGGTAAATAGAAACAGCCTTTTCATGTGGCTGCTCTGATTAAAGCAAGGTCTGTTAAGTTGGCAGTACATCATCTGAAATTTCAAAGCTTAAGTGGAAGCTGGGGTTTCTTTTCCTTCCAAAAAATCCCCCTACTCTTTATACGTGGTCAATCTGAGTGGCTGGCATGCGGTTATAAAAGTCACTGGGCAGTAATCAGGAGTGCACTGGTCCTTATGGCAGGCATCAACTTGGTTACTGCCAGGTCTTTGAACTACAAAAATAAATAGAGAATAGAAGTGCATTGTATTGGCCAAGCCCGAGGCCCAGTCATCTGTCTTGGAGCATGCTCTGGTGAGAGTGTTTAACTTGGATTCCTTCCATCACATGTGGTAGCTGCAAGAGTGAAAAAGGAGAGGAAAAGAACAATGTTAGGTGGTATACTTAATAGTGTATTGGCTTAACAATTCTCAGGAAACTGTTACTTGTATTTTTCTCTTAGCAGCCAGAGGTGGGAATCTGAATGAGTGGATGCGTGCTATAGACTACATGATTCTATTCCCTCCACTCTTGTCCATTGTTTTACGAAGGGCTTTAATAGCCTGCGTAGGTATTCCCCCAAACACTATCTACTAAAGAAAGGAAGCTTAGCTATAGCAACTCACAGGACAGTATTTTTTTGTATTCAATTTCACCAGCAGCCTTGACATCCCTGAATTAATGGGTCTCTTTCACTCTAACCCTGAAAGTTTGAAATTCGTGGTAACTGGATGTTTGTTGTTTTTGGCTAAATTATCCTCTTCTATTTCTTTTCAAGGCCAATGTAACACAAACTAAAACAATTTAGGCTCTCTCTGCCTTTTCATTCTTCTAAGTTTTCTACAATAAGAAAGGAGAACTTTACTCAACCACACTGCTCTCATAATAAACTTGATTTAAAAAAAAAAAAATACCTGTGGTTCCAGGAGTGGATTCTTTGTAAGGACAGTGAAGCACTCAGCTGTTCTATATTAGAAGAAATTTTGCTTGTTTCCACAGCTGAATTATCTTGCTTTCCATATTATCAAAAAGAGTACTAAGAAAATCAAATAAGAGATTTTCAAGGGATTTCAAAGGAAAAAAAATATATAGCTTTTTACAGTTAAGGTTCTAGTTGCTAGCAGATCTTATATTTTTCTAGATCATGCAGCACATATTTTGTAACCCTCATGAAAGAGCATAAAATAAATATGTCAAGGCTTCCTGTAGAAATGCGTTCATTCAGAGTTGCCAAAATAAGAGAAGCTGTTGGATTTGCCCAGACAGATGGTAAGATAGATTTATGAGCAAAATTATGTAAAAATATCAAGTTTAAGGGACTATGTATCAGAAGTGAGCGATTTGTAATGTTATATTGACTTTTTTTACTATAGATCAAGAATTGCATGGAAATTGATGAGATGTATTGTACATAGTAGACATTTTCTTAGGGTGATAGTTGACCTTAATTATATTTGTTGCAATTTGTACGAAATATGAATAACTTTCCAGGCAGCATCATTAACCAGTTTTTAAAATATTCTTCAAAACAACCCTTACAATATTACAGAAATGCATTCTGTATGTTTTAAAATAATTCTAAAATGACACAGATTGAATATTGCCGAATTAAAACATTCATTAATTCATTCAGTCAACAAAAAGGAGAGCCTACTATGGACCAGGCTCTCTTTCTATGTCCTGGACAGACAGTGGTGAGCAAAACACAGTACTGGCATTATTGAACAAATATACTAGTTTAGATAAGAAGATAAGAATAATCCTGATTATACTAAGCAACTTGAAATTATTTTAGTCATATAGACTGTAATTAAATTTTCCAAAAAATAGATTTATGGTAAAGTTGAAAACCTACTATGGGATGAAATGATATTTTGGGTGAATGAGAAATATTGGCCGTAATCTAAAAAAGTCTAAATTATTTGCAAAAATGAAATTAAAGAATATCAAATCTCACAATATTTTTAAATCACTTTAGCATATATGTTTTCATTATTCATGATTTTTTTGCATTTTTAAATTTAAGATTTTGTTCAGAAACTCAATATTTCAACATAATAATTGTTTAAAAAATTCTCTCTGTACATACCATAATATATACTTCATCCAAAACAGTGTTATTCAAAGCCTAATTCCCAACAGAAACAATGCAACACATGGGGGTTATGTTTCTCGAAAAACTAAATGGCTTATTCTACTATAAAATAATGAGAAATGTTAAAGTAAAACTTTGAGGTAAATAAATATTATTCATGAAAGTTATTCCGTAACTAATGAGGTTAATGTTATCTTTAGCTTAGGCTCAACAACTAGGCATTATTGTTCTTTGCTAAAATTCAGCCATATTAGAACTGTAAATCTAGTTAACTTTTTAAAAAATATAAGAAGTCAAAGTCTGTGCAAAAAAATATTGCAATACAATTTCCCGTGAAGAAGTAATCCTCATTTCAGTGTCAGTGAGTATTTCTCAATAGGACGGCACTTCAACATTGATGTGGATGAAAGAACACAATCAAGGAGAAACTTGTACATAGCTAAGGTTCTTACTGGGTAGCTTGTGATTTTAAGAAATTATATATTCTTTTCCAATCACATGATATAAAGCATGCTTTATAGTTTGTTATTATATTATATAATTGTAGTACTATCTTAATGATGAGTTTTAATTTCTGTCATGTGGCCTGAAGTTCTTTTACCTCATAAATTTAGGATTTCCTTCTCATATTGTCCAAACTTGGAAGTCATTTTTTTTCCATTTCTCCCAGCTGGGTTGGCAGAACTTCTTTTCTCTCACTTTTTAAAAAAAAAATTAAAAGATTTGTTTATTTATTTTGAGAGAGAGAGAGCACGGGGGCCGGGGTAGCAGAGCGAGAGGGAGAATCTTAAGCAGACTGCGTTTGGGCTAAGAGTCCAACGCAGGGCTCCATAGATCCCATGACCCTGAGATCGTGACCGGAGATGAAACCGAGAGTCGGTTTCATGAATAATATTTATTTACCTCAAAGTTTTACTTTAACATTTCTCATTATTTCATAGTAGAATAAGCCATTTAGTTTTTCGAGAAATATAACCCCCATGTGTTGCATTGTTTCTGTTGGGAATTGGGCTTTGAATAACACTGTTTTGGATGAAGTATATATTATGGTATGTACAGAGAGAATTTTTTAAACAATTATTATGTTGGAATATTGAGTTTCTGAGCAAAATCTTAAATTTAAAAATGCAAAAAAATCACGAAATAATGAAAACATATGCTAAAGTGATTTAAAAATATTGTGAGATTTGATTTTCTTTAATTTCATTAATCGACTTTGCCACCCAGGTACCCCGTAACTTCTTTGCTCTCATTGTCATTTAAGCAGCAGTGGATAAGGGAGAATGGAAATTGATGTAATAACAGCAACTATAATCCTCTGTATCCGTGTCTTACAAAAACAAATAAATTATTAGATTTTCTGAGGCAAAGCCGTAAAACAAAGAAATTTCCAAAAGTGTTGCTTTTCAGGGGCTTAACAGACATATTAAATTCCATCCACTGAAATCCCGTCTTCATCAAGGGATCCCCTACCTTCCTCCTTTCCGGTATATTTAAACTCCAACTGTGACATTTGCAGTTTCCATATACCCACTGAAATATGGAAGTACCTTCGATTTTTCTGGACCTCAAACAGACACCTAAACAAACTTTAAACTGAACCTATTCTAGACAGTAGGAAGTTTAGAAAATTTTGTTCTCCAAATAACGCAGAGTCCTCCCCTCAGAAATTTTCTGGTTTTAATTTCTCTATCGCCGAAGTCCGGCAGCTGTCAAATGGGCTTACTTAAGACCAACTCAAGTCAAATAGATTCTGCTTTTGAGTGATATGTAAGGTAGAAAAGAGTTCTTGAACAGAAGCTTAGTGCCTTAACATATAAAGCATGCTGGTGTGAGAAAAGATTTCCAAAGCTTCCAAATAAGTAAAAGAGAATACTACTCTTTCAGGGCAGTGCTGGGCTTGCATTTTTTTTTTTTTTTATTAATTTTCCACGGATTAGACTACTTTACAACTTTTTAGGGACAGAGGTCAAGCTGCATATTCTTTTTCTGATGGGTAAGCAAATCGTTTCTGTCCTATGGAAAAGATAACCTGAAAGGTTATGATTTATTACCCTGTTGACATTAACCGGTTTTGTATTTAACCCAGCAATCTTGCCCTGACAATCCTTTCAATTGCTTATATTTGTTTCTCACATGTTCTTTGAATTGGTTTTAACATATTACTAGTTCACTGGTTAATTAATGAGTTAAAGTCAAACTCTTTAACGGGTGTTCTTTTTTTTATAGTTGCTTGAGAGTCATGATTTTATCTTTTTGAAAATAATACTTTAACACCGGTAAGAGGATCCAAAATGATTTAGCTGTTACAATCTTCAAAGAGGTTGGTCCAGACACTAGCACTTTCTTTTAAATTTAATTTAATTTTATTATGTTATGTTAGTCATCATACAATACATCATTAGTTTTTGATGTAGAGTTCCATGATTCATTGTTTGTGTATAACACCCAGTGCTCCACGCAGTACGTGCCCTCCTTAATACCCATCACCGGGTCAACCCATCCCTGCATCCCCCTCCCCTCTAGAACCCTCAGTTTGTTTCTCAGAGTCCATATTCTCTCATGGTTCATCTCCCTCCTCCGATTTCCCCCCTTCATTTTTCCCTTCCTTCTCCTAATGTCCTCCATCCTATTCCTTATGTTCCACAAATAAGTGAAACCATATAATTGACTTTCTCTGCTTGACTTATTTCACTTAGTATAATCTCCTCCAGTCCCAACCATGTTGATGTAAAAGTTGGGTATTCATCCTTTCTGATGGCTAAGTATTAGCACTTTTAGTCTGTTGCACTTAGCAATGAACTCACCCAAATTTTATAATAATAAAAGTTGATTTCACTGTACAAAATACACAAAATACTAAATTGAAGACTCTAGCTAATAAAAATAAAGTAATTATCGGAGTACCTGGGTGGCTCAGTTGGTTAAGCGTCTGCCTTCTGCTCAGGTCATGATCTCAGGGTCCTGAGATCAAGCCCTGCATTGGGCTCTCTGCTCAGCGGGAGGTCTGCTTCTTGCTCTCCCTCTGTGTGCATGCTGTCCCTCTCTTTCTCTCTCTCAAATAAATAAATAAAATATTTTAAAAATAAAGTAATTATCAAATATTAATTGACCATATTTCTTAGGGATATTCCTCCTTTAGTAATTGAAATATGCTACCACAAGAGACTGTACTATTCTCTAGACCGGAGCTATGCCTTTTTCATTTACCAATTTCCAATATTTCCCACACTAGATGCCTCAGAAAATGTTTGGCAAATGTTGAATTTTAGGTTTTTACTATGTGTGTCACATGTCTCCCAGTCTTGGTTAAATAAAATCAAGTCATTCAAATTGATTCCATTCATGAGACTGCCCTGGGACTCAAATCTGCCAAAAATATTTTCAAAGTTCAGTGAATTGAGAAATCAGAATTTTTCTTTCACTTACCTATCTACAGCTAAATTCTCATAGTTATTTTCTTCTTTTTGTCAAAAGTGAAAAGAAAGCAAACTGACAGTAGCCTGCATTAGGAACTGGCTTTGCTACTCGCATGACAGATGAATATAAATATTTCAGTTCTCTTTGCCTCAGTTTATTGAACTCTAAAATGAAACATGGGAGAGGAAGTTTTCTAAAGTCTCATTTCTGCCTAAGAATCTTTTATGGCTTGTTGACATCTGTAGCAATTTGATCCTGTCTTATGACAGCGCTCTCTGGTTGTCAGTTCTAAGTGTTATAAAGTTTAAGAGTTATGTTCATCATCAAGCAGGACAAGTTAAGGATTTTCTGTGTTTATGTGTGTGATTAAGAGGATGACTCAAAACAAAACAACATTTAGGGGTGCCTGGGTGGCACAGTCTGTTGAGCATCTGACTCTTGGTTGGCTCAGGTCTGATCTCAGAGTCGCGAGATTGGGCGCCTCTTTGGGCTCCGTAGTCAACACAGAGTCTGCTTGTGTTTCTCTCTCTCTGTCCCTCTGCCCCTCTCCCCTGTGTGCGCGCAGTCACATGCACTCTTCCCCCGCCCAAATAAATAAAATAAATGTTAAAAAAAAAAAAGAAAACCTTTCACCAATTTTCCTGCAGTGTACTTCACAAGATTGTGTATTCACAAATTCACAAATTCACAAATTACGTGTAGTGTTTCTGGAGCACAGTCTCATAGTCCTCAGGACTGCAGGTACCAAAGACCACCACCAATATTTTTGGAGAAAGTACAAGGAAACAGCATCATGGGTTCCTAGATTTTTGTTTGTTTTTTTTTATGGGTCTGTGTATGTGTGTGTGTGTGTGTACTATGTGTGTGTGTGTGTGTGTGTGTGTGTGTGTGTGTGTGAACATTCCCCCTCTGATGATTTTGTAAGGCTATTGTATTCAAAATGAAAACATTTTGTGACATGAAGAAAAAGTTTCCAGACCTGACATGAAACCTGAGTGGAGGCAGAACTAAATCCTCACCAGTCATAAATAGGCCTATCAAAAGTATTTCACAGATTGAACTAATATAAATATCAGCCTTCAGTTCCTGCCATACATAAACCAAGTAGCTATAAAGTCCTAGAAACAAATATTCCATAGAGAGTTTAAGATTTAAAATAGTCATATTCTAAGAATATGTTAACTCTTAGTATGTGAGCTTTGCTGTCAGAATTTTTTTCTAGCTTTGTAATGCTGAAAAAATGACTTATATGCTATAAATTGTTTTCTCTTTTTTCTTTTAACTTTTTCTTCTCTCTGGTGAAGCATATTTTACAATTATGGGAGTTCCTTGAAATTTTTCTAGATTTGATTTTTAATATTATTTCATGGTTAATCTTATTTTTAAATCTAATTCTATTTATTTAACAAAAGGGGTTTATTTAACTCATCTCTCCATTTTCCTTCCAAATTTAATTCTAGTGTCCAATAAGAGAAATGCCATACTCACTCTTCCCTGGCAGAACTGCATTCCAGAGGTAAAGATTACCTGCCAGTTGTTTTTTTTTTTTTTTTAAACCATTAAATGTAACTGATTTGCTTAAAGGGACCATATATCTCTGTTTCTTCTGTATAGGCTTTTTACTATATTTTCTTTAAAAAATAAACTGAGTTTTTTTTTTTTTTTTTTCAAATGTAGCTCAGGTTTTCCATGAACTTGTTCTATCTACTATAATCTACAGTGAGCCAGAAATAGAGAGTTGTCTGTGCTTTCTAACCTCCCACATGTAATCTAATTTTCATTTATAAATTCCTAGGTGTGTATTATCTAGAGAATAATAAAAGATAAGCCTTTTCACATCACTCCCTCTCAATAAATATTTCCTTTAATCATTCTTACACCTATGAACATTTCTCCTGCATCTCTCCTGCATGAGTTTTCATTGATTTTCACAACACATTCATATTTTGCATCTAAAGAACAATTAAAAAAATAAATTATGTATGAAATCCACAGAGTTCCTTAGACAATGATTTTAAATTTGGGACCACATTGTTCTCATCCTTGATTACTTAAGAAAAATGCATTTCTACCTGGAATTTTTCTTAATTTAGAACAAGGCAAAAGACTACTTTTTGACTCTAATTCTAAAACTTGCTGAAAAACCTGAAACATTAGTATGGAATGCCTTGTTTATTGTGTTATTTCTTTAAATTTTATTGGTTATTTCTTTAAATATGTCTTGATAGCATATATAATTGTAATGCAGTCAATTAGTTATGCATATATATGAATGGAATGAGCTTCATCATCAATTGCTTTGTCCTGTGTTGCAAAGGCAGTGAAAAGAGAAGCAGGATTTATACATTGTTTTGTTGTTAGAGTGATCAGATTCCCTTTTTAGTTTTGCTGTTTGTTTTCCTTTTTTGTGAAATAATCAATGTAAATTTCCTACTGCATTTACTAGATGTGTATTGGTAGTAAAGTATCTGAGGAGGAAGAATGACGTCAAGGCGGAAGGCAGCTATCCAGGCCCTCCTTTGTCTTCCCTACTGCATGTCCACTCATCCTAACCACACAGCCCACATGATTATGTTCATGGCAGTTCATCCCACACGCATTCAGGGCTGGGCTTTATGACAGCACTAGAGCTCATGCAATAATGTGCCAGCACATAAAAGCCTGGGCCCTTTCTAGTCCCACCACACAGGGCTACTGCTCCCTGGGACCCTGGGGCAGTCCTCACTAGAATCCTTCCTCTCCCTCACAACACAAATCTTGGCAATATTGTGTATAGAATTCATGGTTTCCCCATTAAAATCAGATTCAGAATTAGCTCAGTTTGCAGAGCCTTATATGTTTTAGTTGTTAATGTTAATCTACACACTAATCCCAAAGTTCGTGAGTTCAAATTTAGGGAGCTAAAAATCACCTGGGATGCTGGTTCCTATGTTCACCGGTAGGGCCCAAGGATATGAGTTTTATCTAAGTCTCAGATGGTTCTGATACAGATGGGTTTATGGAAGGCAACACTTTGGAAAAACTTCTGTAGGTACCATCAATCCCATTTCACAGATAAGGGGGTTGCAGAGTCAACATATTTCCTAAACTGGTAATGAACACGGATCTGTCTGGCTCCGAAGTTTATACCTTCAAAAATAAATGAAAAACATTGCTAGATTTATGTTTTGATTTTTGTTTTTTTTTTCCATCATGCTTTGCTTTTGCATTTTAAAATACACCTTACTAATCAGGAGCCAGCAGTCTGATTATTCACACAGAATTACATTAATCAAATAAATCTGCTTAGCTTTTAGGTTAATCAACTATTTGAATTGATCAATCTTTGAATCTAAAGGGTTGTTGAAATAGTTGCGAAGCGGAAAATAGGGAAGTGGTGACTGAGTTTTGTGATTGAACTCAGTATTATAATTTTAATTAATCTGAATTAAACAGCACACACACACACAGGTATGCAGATGAAAACAGGGCATAAAGTTGTCTCAGGTAAAAGCAATCTCAAAAAACAGTAACAATGCATCAAGTCAGGAGAATTTAAGCCATTTGTTTTCATATTCCCCAAGTTTTTTCAACAGTGGACATATTTTACTACTCTGACACTGTGAAATTTAGAGCTTATGTTCTTTGAATATCACTCCAGAGACACTTCATATCCTTCCAGATCTTTGAGAGGAGAAAATCAGGAGAATTTTAACCACAGACCAAAAAGAGGAATATTTTGTAAAAGCTTGTATTAGGATATAAAAACATTCATGATCTCAGAAATGAGAAATTCGTTGACTCAGGTCCAGGCTTGTCTTTCTGTTCTAGGTTTCTTGGGTAGACATGTTGACCGGAACAGACTTTTATGGCTGATTATGGACTGGAGTGTCTGGACTTCTAGAAGCTTTAAGTATTTGATAATCTCTCCTAAACCAAAATAAATTTCTTTGTTTGGTGATAGTTGCATGTAGTATACCATTGTATTTTTTTTATATCCGAACTTAAAATGAACTCCATTTTATAGCAGAATAGTATTTGAATGAGGTAAAATTATGAAAACTTCCAAGAACAAAATGCCACCCCCCACACCTTAAAACATACACACACAACTTTGAAAGTATAAACCTGAATCATTATTCTACTTTATAAAGTGAGTTGTTTGGAAGTTTGGGCTTAATGATTATTTTTGTTTTAATAAACTCAGCACGTTTAATGAACTATTCTCATTAATAAATTTTTTTTGAGAAACACAATTCATAGTGCATTTTGGAAAATAATTTTCTTTACAATCAGTCATGTTGACTATTAGCACTCATAACATTTACTTCCACCAATTTAACACAAATTTAGTCGGAGTCCAACTAGATCCGTGTTCCTTTTAACACTGGGCTATACATAATCTGAAGTCATGAGTTTGGGTTTAACAAGAGCATTTTGGAGAAGTTTAAAAAGCATACTCTTCTCTTACTTGTTTATGTTGCCAAATATGTTATTGTTTGGCCAAGAGTCTGCAAAATGGATATACTTATTGGTGATGTCATTCTCTGGGCCACTGTAATACAGTTCTTATCTGATCCTTTCTGCAGGAAAGCTTCAAAATGAATTGTGTTGATCATTTAGTACTGTGATTTTAAAATAATTCATTGATACTTGATTTCATATTACAACTCTCTTAAATTTGTCTTGATGCTTTTTAGGTTTATTCTGTTTATTCTTTGTGCTCAAGCTCTTGGTTTTTTTGTGTTTTCAATTTTTTTCTGGCACAATTCCATTTTAATTTAAAACACTGGAGCAATGGCTCTGGATCTCAGAATGTGTACATTGCCTTCCAGATGATAATCTGGTTAAAAGTTAAAGTGGTTTTATGTGTGATGTGACTTGTAACAGTGTTTATAATCATGCATTTTATTGTACTGTAAATGTTCTTTTAACATTTTGTGATTTTATAACATTAGACATTTTCCTCATAAAATTGGATTAGATTTAAATGTAAACTGTATCTATCAGATCAAAGAAAAGAATGGGATATATGATAAACATTCCATCTGGTGAGCATTGAGAGAGAATTGCAAGTAATTTGCAAAGAAGTCTCAGTGGGATCAAGGAACAAACAAGACTGAAGTCATGTACTTGTATAGGCCATATAGAATTAAATGCAATTCAGTGCTTCCCAATTATTTTTGTTGTCAGTATGGTTCTCCATATCTCTTATCCATTCAAGAATCGTGTTTCCTTTCTCAGACAGAATTGCATTTTATTCATCTGTTTCATATAATCTCTTTTTTAATGATTATGTTTTGGTCAAAATTATGTTTAATTTTCTCAAAAACTTAAATGTTGTTTATTTTTTTTTAAAGGTTTTTTCCAACTTTTTTTTTTTTAAGATTTTATTTACTTATTTGACAGAGAGAGAGAGAGAAATCACAAGTAGGCAGACAGGCAGGCAGGCAGAGGGAGAGGGAGAAGCAGACTCCTCGCTGAGCAGGGAGCCTGATGCAGGGCTGGATCCCAGGACCCTGGGATCATGACCTGAGCCAAAGGCAGATGCTTAACCAACTGAGCCACCCAGGCGCCCCAAAAACTTAAATGTTGTTTAAAGAGTTAAACCTTTCTTTATGAAAAAGGGTAGTCTAAACCCTCCACAAAAAAAAAAAAAAAAAAATCTCATTCTTCATTGCTTCCCAGAGGCAATTATATTTAATTATGTTAGCTGTTACATTTGTTATTTATCTCTGTGTCTTGGGGATTTAGCTCTCTTTCCCACCACATCCAAAAAACACTTTCCTTCTTTCCATTCCTGTATGTACCTACAGTTACAGTTAGGTCAGTAGCCTGCATTTATATTGTTATGATGCTGTAGACATGATTCACATCGAAGTCACATAGAATATTACTGTTATTTTTTCTTTTATTGAAAAACTTAATGTTTCCCTTAGAGCTGCAAATTATCTCTATTTGCTAAATTTTCTATGGATTAATCCCCAGTTTTATGTACTAACCATCAATCCCTAGTTTACCTCTAGAAGCAAAATATTTCTCTAAATATATTCAAATACATCAGATGTCCTACAAAAGTCATCTTTTTGGAAATATATCTCCCTGTGATTTCTGACTTGCTCTGATCTGGATTGTTTGCTCTCTAGATCTTCCTTCTTCATCACCTTTTAAATTTCTTTTCCTTTTTTTTTTAATGTATTTAACCCCTGTTGCTTTAAATAGTTAATGATTAAGTAATTAATTTTCTTTTAAGCCTATTCACTAACAACTTTTTGAGAATGTGTTCATGGAGGTAAATAGTTTTTTAATACTTTGCATATCAAAACATCTTCAATCATATTTAATTGATAGTTCTTTTAGGAACAGAAAACTAGATCAGAAAAAAATAAATAAATTCCCTCAATATTTTAAGGCATACCTCCATTGCCCTGTAGCTTCACACGTGATTTGCAATTCCTTGTACAAAAACATTTAGTTTTCTCTCTGAAAATCATGTTTTCTCATTGATAATGATGTTCAGAAATTGTAGGATTATATGCAGAGGTAGATCCATCCATTTTCAATCATTGTTCTGGGCACTTGGTGGGTTTATTTACTCAAACAACAAATCCTTTCATTCTGAAAATAATTTCTTGAATGGATATATGTTCTTTCTCTCTCTCTCTCTCTTTTTTTTTTTTTTGCTTGTTATCTCTTGCAAGGTCTCTTTTTATTGAGATGTTGAGACTCCAGACCTGACCCTCTGATTTTCTGATCTTTTCTCTCATGTTACCCATAAATGTGTCTTTTTGGTCTATTTTTGGTCTATTTTATGTAAGGCTTCCTTAATTTAATTTTCCAGTCAATATATTGAGTTTCTATTTCTACTATATATTTTGTATTTCCAAAAATTCATTTTTGTTCCCTGAATATCTCTCTTTTTTTTTTTTTTTTTTTTTAACAACCTGGTCTTCTTGCATGCATATATTGCTTTCCTTTATCTCTCTAAGAATATTAATGGTGGTAAGGTTTGCTTCCTGTCTAGTGTATTTCCCACAAGTTCCTTTTTTACTTATTTGTTTTGATCTATTTATTACATATCGGAGGCCTCCCCAGATATTTCTTGGTTATGGTTATCGGTTTACCTTTAAAAATCATAATTTAAGTCTGATCTGAAACTTTGTCTGATCTGAAACCTTGTCTGAACTGTGGGTCTCCCTTATTGATGAGTACTTTATTAGATTCTCTTAGTTATCTGGCTTGATTGCTTTATTCAGAAGCGCCCCTTCTCCCCACCACCACCATGCCAGCAATCTCCTGATTATGGGATATGATATGCCTCCATTTTGGGAACAAGAAAAAGGTTGGGGGCAGGATGGTATCTCAATATTTAAAAGGTAAACTTTCACTGAAACCTACCTTTCCCTGTAGTACTTCAATTTTCCACTTGCCTGTTGTCCTCAAGTCCAGAGATACTTTTCTATTCTCTCTATGAAGTAAAACTTCAATCTGCTGGCATATGAAAGGGTCAGTCTCTTAATTTTAGGGAGTAGAGGAGAATCATGGGGACATTAAATATTGTTCTAAAGCAAAATTTCAAATTTCCTCCCTCTTTTTAGCCACATATTCACCACAACTTGAGAATGAAAGTAGTTGGTTTGCTTTGCACATGTTTCTTCTATATTAAATGTGTATACTATAAGACAAATATATACAAATATTTTGCATGTTTTAAAAATGTTAATATACAGCATTAACATTATATTTTTAGGAGTTACTCATATTGAAACATGCACCTGTGATTCATTTATTTTTCCTTTTAAAAAATACTTTTATTTTTACTCTTTTGATTTCAAGCTTACGAAAATAGTGGAAAAAATTAGCAAGGCTATCTAATTTACATTGATATAAATTAAAAGGAGTTCTATGGAAACATGGGTTAATGAATGGTTATACTAGAGAAAGGAGTGGTACTCTTTAGCACAAGACTTTGTCCTCATAGAGCGGCAACAATGAACTCTTGAAATGGCTGACATCCTATGGTGATACAGTTTCCTTTTTTGTTTTGTTTTGTTTGGAGAACTTTCTGGGACTCTTTTTTTTTTTAATTTTTTTTTTTTTATTTATTTGAGACAGAGAGAATGAGAGAGAGAGAGCACATGAGAGGGGGGAGGGTCAGAGGCAGAAGCAGGCTCCCTGCCGAGCAGGGAGCCCGATGCGGGACTCGATCCAGGGACTCCAGGATCATGACCTGAGCCCAAGGCAGTCGCTTAACCAACTGAGCCACCCAGGCGCCCTGGGACTCTTCATGAACATAAACACAAGAAAATGTAATGAATCTCAGGTAAATGTGCTATGAGTTTAGGGAATGTTTTGTTTCCACAAATCATAATTATAATACTATTTGATCACTTAAATAACACACAGATTTCCATTTCAACTCCAGTCAAAAATTGCATAATTTTCTAAATATAACAACTTGACTGTCTAAAGTATTTTATTCATGGATTTAATCTATAAGAGGATACATTTTCCAAAAACAATTGTAAAAAAAAAAGGTTAAGATTTTTTGAGTTATAAGAGAATCAAATAAAGGTAAACATCTTCCCCTTTGGATTAAGATGTAATAAATATTTTGAGGTAAAAGTAGAAACCCAAACTCAGGAAATTAAACAAAAATATCTCTAGGACTTAAATGGTAAAACTACTAATGTAAAGATAAAAGTTAACGTAAAAGATGAAGACAGTAATATGTTATTTATATATAGGATTTTGTTAGCAATTAATACTATATATTTACATGCATACAGAGGTTTATGTACTTTGCTATTAAAATTGAAAATTTCTGTTACTTTTCTCCCTTTAATATTTTATCTAGAGAGTATTGTGAAATATTTCAACAGCAAAGACATAATCAATATGATTTGTGCCTCCATAAGTACAAACATTATAAAAATGAAATTGCATATATATAAGCATCCACATTTACATAACATAGAAATGTAGCCTTCAAACACTTAATCTAGTATATTTTATACTGTGTTTGGTCTCCAAGGGTTTACAATATATAAATATTATCAGTTGGATCACCAAATTAAGTTTGAATAATATAAATTATAACCTCTAAAATTTAAATTACTTTATTAAGGTCCTCTACATCACATTTGTGAAAAGATTATGAAACTTCCAGGCAGGTAACTTTTGAGATGTAGGTAATGAAGAATTAGGGTAAAACATTTTTTCAGTCTCTATGAAAACGAATGTATTCAATTAACAGAATTATTCTGATTCAACCAGTATCATAGAACAGTTTATAAATTTTATAAATTTAAAGCACAGGTCAAAGTAACTCTAAAACTTAAGGTCCAACTAGCTATTATTGCTTATCTGCTATCAGTCAATCATTTATATTAATCTGTAAAATGAATCTTTCAAACTTATAGCAGTCTTCTTCTTTTCTAGAAAGACAACTGTCCAGTCTGTATGTAGATTGAGATTCTAAGGTTCCTATTATTTTGATATACAAGGCCTCAGGAAAAAAAAAATATTTTTTTGTAAGATTGGAAGAATGAGGAGGCATAATATTTTGTTTACCCCTATCTGAGAGTTGTAAGTGATTGTTTTGCATAAATGCCATTTCTTTATAGGTACTTACCTAAATGTACAACATGTACTTAATCTACTGATGTGGAAGCAAATGAAACCAACAGAATCTCCCATCTCAAGCTTATGGTTTATGATCATCTCCTACTGATGCAGTGGAATGCATTATAATTTTATTTTCTATAAAGCTTTTTTAGTAGTATGACATTATGTAATTTCCCATGTCTGTTCTCTCCTTGAAGAGCTTATAGTTCAGATGAATGAAGAAAATCTAAACAAAAAAACCAGTATTACCAATTGTATAGGTGCTATAATAAGAAATAATAAGGCACTAAAGAGTGGTAAAGTCTTTACAGAGGGGATCAAACTTCTTTATACATGAGGAAGTCTTCTTAGAATATAACTATTAGATGGTCAAAAAAGCAGTTTTCCTACAAATACTTTATTGTTAAACAATATAAAGTATTAGCAGTTTTGGGCGCCTGGGTGGCTCAGTTGGTTGGGCGACTGCCTTCAGCTCAGGTCATGATCCTGGAGTCCTGGGATCGAGTCCCGCATCGGGCTCCCCACTCAGTGGGGAGTCTGCTTCTCCCTCTCCCACTCCCCCCTCTCGTGCTCACTCTCTCTCTCTCTCAAATAAATAAATAAAATCTTAAAAAAAAAAGTATTAGCAGTTTTCTGGCCCAACTGAATAAATACCTGTAGAGTTATACACAAACCAGTAAGGCTTTTAAACAAACAAGCACTACTATATTTCCATCGACTTATCAAAGCTCTTTTTCAGAAAAATTTAAGAAAAATATGTTTATTTTATCATTGTATTAGGCAAATGTACTTTTTATAATACACATAAAAGTAAAAAAAAAAAAAAGTTATTTCCTGGGATGATACAATGGAACATATATCCAGAATGTTCATTAAACCTTTTACTTCATTTTGATATTTTCATTCGTGGAGCTGGTTGCTTTGATCGAAATATGGAATATGCATATATAATATTGCTATGGTCTGAACATTTGTCTCTCCAAATTCATATGTTGACATCTTAACCCCCAAAGATGATGATAGTAGGAGGAGGGGCCTTTGGGAGGTTCTTAGGTCAAGAGGGTGGAGCCCTCGTGAATGAGGCTAGTGTTCTTATAAAAGAAGCCTCCTCACAGAGATCCCTCAGCCCTCCACCATGTGAGGACACAGTGAGAAAGTGCCATCTATGATCAAGGAAATGGGCCCTCATCAGAACACCACCATATTGGTACCTTGATCTTGGATGTTCCAGCATCCACAATGAGAAATAAATGTTCCTCGTTTATAAGCCACCAGTCTCTTCTGGTAAGAAGCAACCAGAAAGCCTAAGCTAAATATAAATGTATTTCTGTTTAAGGTTTTATTTATTTATTTGAGTGAGAGAAAGCATGAGCAGGGAGAGCAGCAGAGGGAGAGGGAGAAGCAGACTCCCCGCTGAGCAGGGACCTGGACTCCAGGGCTCGATCCCAGGATGCCCGGACCAGGACCCCAGCCGAAGGCAGATGCTCAACGACTGAGCCACCCAGGTGTCCCTATGTATTTTTAATAATTGATTGAGTCATTTAACTCTATTCTGCAAAAACTTTTTCCCCAGCCTTTGCTGTATACTCCATAAATGTTTGTTATTAATCAAAATGAGACTAGACTAAGGATATGTAGTGTGTTACTGGGATTCTTTCCCATCCTGCATAACCTGTGTTCTTCTTGTTTTAAGTATTCTTCGGCATATCATTTGGATACCTTCCAACTTTACCAAAGATGTTCTTTTGGCTACATTAATGATCCATCCTATCCAAAAGTCATATTCAAAATATTGAACTAGTCCGTCTTGGGAAGGGATCACTCAAAGCAAAAACCATCCAATCAGGAAAAACTGTTTCTGCCACTGCTGTGGCCTTTCCATGCAAACCTGCTGAAAAGCAGGCCTGATTTCTAACCGCAGGAGGTAATAGAAGCTGTAAAGAGATGTAGGCAGTGACATTCTGTGTGGAAGTCTGAATCAGATGATATGCACCTACTGTTTCATTTCACTTGTAGATACAAGGTTTTTGAAATGAAGTGTTAAGAAACAACCAGCTCAGTTTCTGCATTTAACAGATACCCTATTTTCTGTCGAAATTCAGATTTTTTTTTGATACAGATTAATTTATTTACATTTTACAAAGTGGATCATTACCATAAAACTAGCATCCATTAGAATGCAATTGAAAGTACATTTAAAGCTCAGTTAAAAGCTTTCTGATGTTAATGAAGCAGTTAACAATAGGCGACCTTGCAGAAACAAGATCTGTTAATACTATCATGAAAACAAACTTCCAACAAACTGCGCACTGGAGAGCATGAGCCGGACCGCAGATTGTTTATTGTCAAAGACTTGACTGGCTAATAAATGCTGGCAATGGCTTGAGTGCACCGGAATGCGGTGCAGCTGCTGCCTTAGTCAGACTTTCCCTTTTCTGAATACTATAATCCCTTCAATATTGCATTAAATATGTTTTCAATATTTATCTGGATAAAAATGTGCTGAATGTTGCAACAGTTTAATTCTGACGTTTGTCACACAGGAAATCTGGAAAAGGCAGAAGGTAACAGCCTCTTGATTGTTAAAATCCAATCCTCTCTCTCATGCTATAGGAGAGCACTCAGTTAAGACTTTGTGATCACCCCGAGGCAGGCAAATGCCAGCAGTACTGCAGCCAAACATGAGGACTTAGAGCTTGGCTGAACTGACTTCACTGACCCCTTGCCATCCATGAGGATCTGAGCTCGCGCAGGCCCCTATGACTGGATGTCATGGAGCAGAATATAATAAATGGCTTTGGGGCTTGCTATATTCTATACAGTCCAAATCCTTGACAAGCCAGAAATAGAAATCATTTATTACCATGTCACATATTTTTATTAGGTTTCTCATATGATTATCCAAACTATCGTTAGCTAATCTACTGGATGGTATATAAGGAAAGTCACTGAACTTGGAATGAAGATGTCTGAATCACATCCCAGCTTTGGGTTTAAATTGCAGTAAACCCATACATCCCTCACAACATTTCTTTGACTCAGTTTAATCTCTAAAATGTCAAGGGCAAGTGTGGTGGATCACATCTTGAAGATAACTTTTAGTTCTGTGGCTATTTTTATTTAAAACACCTACATAGCCATACAAATGTTTAAATAAATAATAAAATCATGTAATTATAATAAATGATAACAATGTCACTATTAAAATGTAATGTTTACATGTTAAAGCTAAATATTGAAATTATAAGACTAACGTAATGGAGAATGTGTGACACTGAATCAGAGAGATTCGTATTACACATTTTGCTAGGGTTGAATTTTCTTGTTGATATGGCAGGAAAATATTGCATTCGGGAGACATTTCCTTGGTTTTGAAAAAAAAAAAAATCCAAGCTTCTTGATTTGAATGTGCAGAATTTTTAGTTTCCCGAAAGCATTTAACTGATATTAGTAAAAGTCTAAGAAGTGATCAAAGTCTCTGAACTTTCTCTAATATCACTTAGTTTATTTAACTTAATCTAGATAATTAAGATTTCCCAAGACAAATGGAAAATGCAAATAAATATGTTAGTAGCATATTATCTGTCAGTCTTTTTTATCTGTCATTTAAACTACCCATAAAATTTCTTCTCCTTGACCATGAAGGATGAACAACTTTGTCATGTTTCAAAGTAATATTTGTTGAGAATAAACAAATATAAGACTTATAACCAAGTCAACCTTGACAAAGTGTATACCTCTACAGATCAAAGTTCCTTAACAGCCATCTTTGAAAACTAAGAAACTTCTATTACCAAGAAAATACAATGACCTGATATAATCATTTTTGACTACCTTACTCAAACCTTTGAAAAACTTTTCTTAAGCTAGAGTATTGAAAAAAACAGACATGACTTACTTTGCTTCTCTCATCAGAAGTTATTTTTCAAAGCCAGTCCTCTACCATGCATTCTACTCCATTTCAGAAGATCCTATACCTTTTCTATTTTTCATTATTTTCTGACAGTGTACATTTGATATGCATGTCTGTCACTCTGAAGCCCAACATCCACCTTTAATATGAATTTTAATGGGGTTCTCCCCAATGAAATACCTCCACAACCTAATTAGCAAAACAGTGGTAGTTCACAAGTGTTTCATGGCTCTTACCAAATTTGGATTGGTCCTATAAATATATTTATTTTCTTAATAGGTGAAAACCTCCTGAGGGCTACGATTACCCTTTAAAAAATATACCATATTTATTGAGATTATGACTCACATATTTACATGCTACACAATTCACACATTTAAAGTATGAAATTCAATAGTCTTTAGTATAGTCTCAGAGTTGTGCAACTATCACTGCAATTAATTTTAGAATGTTGTCATCACCCTAAAACAAGCCTTGTACCACTTAACAGTTTCTCTTATTCCTTCCCCAATGCTGTCAGTCCTAGGCAATTACTAATCTACTTTCTGTTTCCTAGGTTTGCTTATTCTGGCTATTTTTTAATAAACGAAACTGTGGTGGTTTATGATTGGATTCTTCCACCTCACATAATTTTTCAAGGTTCATTCATGTCATAACATATATCAATATTTCATTCTTTTCTATTGTGGAAAAAAAAAGCTTCCCACTGTATGGATTTACAGCATTTTATTTTTCAATTTATCAGTTGATAAGCATTTGGGTCATTTCCACGTTTGGGTTATTATAATTTGGCTATGATCATCTGTTTACAAGTTTTTGTGCGGATGTATGTTTTCAGTTTTCTTTATTATACATGTAAGAATGAAATATCTGGGTCATATGATAATTCCTAGTTTAAAGTTTTTGAGGAACTGCCACGCTGTTTCCAAAGTGACTACATCCGTTTACATTTCCAACAGCCATGCATGAGGTTTCCAAATTCTCCACATCCTCGTCAACACTTAACTTTCTGATTATAACTGTCTTAGTGGGTGTGAAGTAGTATTACATTATGGTTTTGATTTGCATTTTCTGATGCTTAATAATACTGAACATTTTTATGTGCTTAAGTTTCTGCTGCCTGTTTTTTTCTACGTACGGGCCACGCCTTTCTGTTTCTTTTTAAGTTTTACAAATTTTTGTTAGAAACTGGATTCCTTTTTTAAGATTTTATTTATTTATTTGATAGAGAGACACCACGAGAGAGGGAACACAAACAGGAGGAGTGGGAGAGGGAGAAGCAGGCTTCCCGCAGAGCAGGGAGCGCAATGCGGGGCTCGATCCCAGGACCCTGGAATCATGACCCGAGTAGAAGGCAGACGCTAGATGACTGAGCCACCCAGGTGCCCCTAGAAACTGGATTTTTGATAAGATATTGCAGCAACTCTATATACTGATATTCCTTCTGTAGGGTTTGTTTGCCTGCTTGCATATTTGTTTAGAGACTTGGCTGGACTGTTCTGATAAACCCTATTTCCTCTGTAGCGTGAGGCATCTGCTATCACTCCTCAGCATGTGTAGCCAACCTCGAGCCTGTGCACAGACACCCTGGCATATCAGTGGTTTTAGCAGGGCTCTTTTCTTTTCTTTCTTTCTTTCTCATTCTTCTCTCTGTTGGGCTAGCTGCTTCTGTCGGTATCACACCCAGCAGTTAGGATCCACCAGGGTGCTGATGGCTCTGTTGGTTTTGACTCTGCTGTAAAGTGTAAATTACTCCTCACTCATAATCCAGCTAAGTCTGAGGCCCTGCAGAAATGGTTTCTGAGGTCAATCTTCAAGGTTTGTTCTGCTCCCAAGGTGGCTTTCTTATCTGTTCTTTTTCTGCTTCTCTCTGATGGTTTAGTTTGTGGTTCTCGTGGCATGATCAGCATCCTCAAAATTGCTGACTACCAAAATCTCCATTGTTTTCCAGATTACCTTAGGCTTTAGTTTCCCCCACACTGTTCTAAGTACAGTTATTTCCCTTGGGGAGAGCTTTGGAGCTCTGTTCTTAAGTCCTGTCCTTACCCTTTGGACAAAATCCCCGAGCCACTGATCCTGAGCTGGGAGCAGGGAGAGTGGTCCAGTTCTTTCAGAGAGTATACTCTGGTTTAATGCGCAAGGCACCAACTGGACCAGCTGCCTCTGGTTTTCTCAGCTTGCCTTTCCCTGCACAGAACCTCTGTTCTAGTGGATAAATGAGGTCTCAGTTTTCTTAGTCTTCCTCTCCTTGGGTAGAACCACCACTCTGTGAGCAAGAGCTGGGTGGAAGAAGGAAAGCAAGATAGAGGAAGGAAGCCCTGCCACTTCAGCTGTACCAGTTGGAATTTAGGCTCTGCAGCATGGGTCTTGGGGGAGTGATAAATGCTGGTTGCTTGCCTCTCTCTCCCAGGGAGAGACTATTGCACTTGGGGTTGCTGAAGGCAGAGGGAGCCCCATTATCTTCACCATACCTACCCAAATTAGAGACACTGGCACACTAATCTGTGGAGTGGGGGAAAGGGAGCAGATAATGGCTCAAGTGCCAGTGATTATTGCTGTTCTTAAAAAAAAGTAGATTTTCTTGAATAAACATTTCTTCATTTGTCATATGCATTTAGGGCAATATCCACAGACTTTAAAATTTTTCTTTTTAAAAATTTTTCATCAGCAATTGTTATTTTGCTGAGGAGCTAGTCTGCAGATCTTCTTATGCCTCCATTCTAGAAGTGGGTCTTCATGTTTCTCTTTTAACTCTAAAGTACCTGCTAATAGTTGGTGCTCAGAAAATTAATATCTCAAAAAAGCACACATTTCTTTAAAAGAATACTACAGGAAACCAATTTAAGTTCAATGTTAGGAAATGTTGGCTTATGCAGTGCTTAGGGTTAGTATTTTCATAGTTCACAGTAAGTCTTCATCCATGGAAATCTGGGTAATCTAACTACCAGACAGTATGGTTCTCTGTTATACTCATTCATGTTCAGTCCATTTAGTACCCCCCAAAATATGTTTTATTAAACTGGATAGTGAATCCTACCTAAGAAAGTAGAGTAGTGGCAGTATCCTTGCACTCTGTATCCCAGCACACTGTACATTCTAAAATGTTCTCAAATTATTAATCTGTCTAAAGTGTTCAGTTACTGGTAAGGAAGTCATCATTGTACATTGTCAATGTACATCGTCAACATTAACAATGTCAAGATAACGTTAGTTACTTTAGTAGATAAAATCCCAAAGCTCAGTGACCCAACGCATTTCTCAGTCTCATAAAATTCAAAAATGAGTTGACTTAGTGACCCACTTTTTAAATTGTTTTGGTCCTTTAATCTTCAAAACATGGCTTCAGAGATTACCATTGAAAGATGAAAGGTCTGGAAGGCTAATGAGTCAAAGGCTTTTATGACCCAGGCTTGGGACTGTTGTTTTTATATCCTTTATATTTACTTTGGAAGACCAGAATTCAGATGCGTGACCCTGCCAGAATATAAAGTAGACAGGGAAATATAGTTTAAATCTTATGCTAGAAATCAAAGGACACATGTTTGGCATTCAATTAACAATCTCTACTCTTCTGATTTCCATACATCCATTTTACCCTTTTCCTACATTGATTAGTTTGCTAGAGCTGCTATAACAAAGTACCACAAACTGTGTGACTTCACAAAAACTTACCTCACAATCTGGAGGCTAGAAGTTGGAGACCAAGTGTTGGTATGATAACTTGCTTCTGAGGGGTGTGAAGAAAAATCTGTCCTATAACTCTTTCCTAGCTTCTGACAATTTGCTGGCAATCTTTGGCATTTCTTGGATTGTCAAAGTGTCATCCCTTTACTTGCCTTCATCTTCATATGGCATTCTCCCTGTGTCAGTATCACTGTGTCCAAATTTCCTCTTTTTATAAAGACACCAGCCATTGTAAGCTTAGGGTCCACCTTAGTGATCTCCTGTCAATTTAATTACATCTGAAACACTCCTATTGTCAAATAATGCGACATTATGAGATACAAGGGGTTAAGACCTCAATATATGAATTGAGAGAGGGGCACATTTCAACCCATAACACTACACAAATAGAACATATTCATCTTCTTGTCATGAGTAACAACTTTAACTGCAAATTCTCATCAGTAACTGCATTTAGCATAAAGTTAAGGTTCATCACTTGATGTATGATTCTTTGTATCAGATCCAATATGGCTTCCAGTATTCCAGTGACCAAAATATTGAAAATAAGTTCTTATCAAAACTCTTTAGGGTTTTAGATTTTACCTTGCTTGTAACTTAACAAGTTATTCTGCTATAGTGTCATTGATGATGAAAAAAATTACAAGACTCCTGGGTCAGAGACAAAGAACCATGCCACTCATGCCACACCAGGTAATATGAGTTTCATGTTTACATCAGTTTCTATTGACATACCAAGTCCCATGATTGTGGAGTGTCCCAGGCTGATGCTGTTCTTGCAGTGAATCTGCATCACAAATGAGACATTCTGAGCTTATGAAATTACCAATCTTACAATGACACTAATACCAATTTTGCTAACCTTTGCCCCAGTGGAAGACATTGTTGTATCCTTATGATGTAATAACATATTATATGATTATAATCTAGTTTTTGCTGTGGAGGGAGACACTATCTCTATCTCCCAAGCTGAAATTCTGCCCTCTGGAAAGAACTTGCTTTTTCAGTGTTTTCCATGGCCCTTGTGTCTATACTCTGGGAGATTTTTTCCCTAACCGTCACGGACACATCTGAAGTAAGTTTTGTGAAGTGTATATTCCTCTGTGACTATAGAGTTTTCATGACTACTTTTGTTAGTGTATCTTTGGAGACCTGAAGTTTATTTTAAGACTGGAACTGTAAAAAGACTTTTACATACAGACCTGTGCTTTTTTGGTATTATATTCACTTAAAAGTTTGGTAGGCTATATTCCCTTTGCTGTATTTTAATTGAAAAAAATAAACAAGCCAGTCTAGTCTAGAAATTTCTGATAATCAAAATAAAGTCATGGGTAGCTCTACCAGATATTAAAATACATGACAAAATGCAAAACTCAAAACAGTTGTAATGGCACATACATAGATATATCAGTGTAAATTATCTATAAAGTTCATAAATAGATATAAGCATATGTGTAATTTAAAATATAATAAAAATTTAGTTTAAATTGGTAGAAGTTCTATATTTTTAAATAAGTGTGGTTGTGATAACTTGGTAGTCCTTTGGGAGGTATCTCACTTACCAATGATTCTAAAATATTAGTGAATAAATAAGAAGGAGAATTTGAAATATAAGAATATTAATACTTCTTCTATTTAGAATATTTTTATATTAGAGTTAGAAATGTCTGTGAGAATATGACCAAAAACTCTAGGTTCCATTAAAGGAAACACAGTTGACTACAGAACCATTAAAGAAAAAAATGTAAGGCTCAAGTGCCATAAATAAAATAAAAATACACACCAAGACTCAGTAAAATAGCTGTATAATTTCCAAGGTGCTTATTTTAGAAAAAAACAAGTTACAGCATAGTGTATAGTTTACCAAAATTTGTATAGACAATATAGATAGGGGTAGATGCCTGTATGTACATAAATCACCTCTTGAATACATTAAAACAAACAAACAAACAAACTGTGGCTTTTCAAAGGTAGCTCTGGTCGAGGAACATGAAGTAGAACACTTGAACATATGTGCCCATATATTTGCATATACTTTGTGTTAAAAATTAATAATCACTTTATCAGTATTTAAATGTGAAAAACAACAAAAAAGAAGCCTAAAAGAATTTATGGTAGAAAATTCATAATTGTATCTGCATTAAGTACATATGGTTTCAATGTTGTTTATTATTTCTAAAATTGTCTAAACAACTTAAATATTAGTTTATATTGCAGAATTTGACTATCCAAATGCAATATCCCAGCACAGTCATAAAATTATATGTGTAAATCTAACTCTTCTGATCACTATTGCTGTGTAACAAGTTAACCTCGTAATTTAGCATCATAAAACAACCATGATGACTCTAGTCTAGGAATATATTATATTTGTGGCAGAAAAACCTGATGAAAGATTATTACTTTTCTCTTAAGTGTATCTGGGAAGAAGAAGAGGCATTTTTCCCTTGATCCCCTAAAAGAGGATAGGGAGTCAATGTGATCATTTGTTTTTGAAAGTCTGAGATTCCTTGCATTATGGAGAATAAAGAGGATTACCTTTTTCAAAGAGAAGCTCTGGCTTTTTAAATTCCAGGGCCTTTTAAGGAGTTGGGAGCAGGTCACAACCAAGGAAAGCATAGGACGCCTCTATATTGAAGAACCCAAGTAGGACAGGTACAGTGAGTAACTACAGTGAAGGATCAACTCAGGATGCCAGGTTATCAACACCCTATACAAGCCAAAAAAAGGCTTGGCCCTTGAAGTGTTCCAGGAGGTAATCTCTAAATTTTTGTACCATCCTCCCTAAGAGTGTTTTGTCTGTTTATTTTTCTTGAGGCCTTGGGCTACATGGTATCAGTTCGTTCCCTGTAGGGGCTGGAGATTGAGTGACTGAGGCCAGCCATGCAGGTGTTCACCATGGCTAAGTGACCATCCCCAGTAAAAACCTGGCAACACCAAAACTCAGGTGAGCTTCTCTGGTTGGCATGACTTCATACATGTTGTCACACATCATTGCTGGGAAGTTAAGCACAGTCTTTAAGATTCTTCCAGGAAAGGACTCAAGGACGATTGTGCCTGTCCCTTTAGGGACATCCATATGTACCTTTACCTTTGCTGATCTCAATCTGCATCCTTTTACTATATTAAATTCTAAGTGTAAGTATAATAGTTTCCTGACTCCTGTGAGTCCTTCCAGTGAATCATTTAATTTGAAGGTGGTCTTGTGGATATTGGATATACTAATGTAACAAAATTCAGTATTCCAGAAGATGGCTGGGCTCAGCTGGGAGAAGTGTATATATATTATAGGGGCATAACCCCAAATGTGGTAGCCTCAGAAGCTCAGGTAGAAGTACAGAGAACTGAATTTAGCAAATCTGAAAGGGTCACATTGGCTTAGACAGTAGACATTGCGATGGAGACCATAGTGAACTAAAGACCAACAATATTTATACCAAATTACTGCACTGTATAAAACTACAGAGCTAAGAAGGGAAGATGTCCTCAAAATAAAACTAAGCTGAATTTTTCATTAGCCAAGTAAAAAAGACCTTAAAGCTGTTATGACAAAAAAGAAACATACATGTCTTACTTAAAGATGTAAACAAATTGAAATCAATTAAGACTGCTTACTCAACTTTACCATTTGTTTTATTGTTTTTACAAATATTCTAAATTATTCTGGAATTTAATAAGACCTGGTTGACAATATTATTACTATTTTGCTAAATATATAGATGTTAAACTGAAGGCATTTTAGCCATGCATCTCAAATCATATTGTTCAACAGAGTAATTTTATTTTTAGGAATATCTCCAAAAGCAATCAAAAACAATAAATCAAAATAGGGGATATTCAGGTGTATAAATATATTCATACACACACAAAAATAAGTAAAGAAAAATAAATGAATTTATCACATCATGGAAAATATCAAAAATTGAAGTATATCACATGTTGGTTGTGATTAAATGTATGAGATTTTCTTGGTTTAGTATTATTCATGTATATGTATATATAGTAACATGGAAAATGATTAACATGTTAACTCAAGAAGCAGAAAATGGAATTGCATATCTGTTTCATAATATTGCTAATATACTTAGAATGATGAAGCCACACAAGTTATGAAACTCATAGAATTATTTGGAGAAATAAAATTATTTTAATTACCTTGAGATGGGCAACGTTAGAAATAGCAAAAAGCACATATTTCTCAGAGACCTATTTAATCCTTTCCATTCCTTGTGAATTAAAACACACAAGCGCACACACACACACACACACACACCCATACACAGACCCAAATACTCATCAAGCTAAGAACATATTCAACAATAGAGTTTAACATATTGTCCTCTAAGAGAGAAAAATTCACTTGTCAATGAGAAAGATGCTTCATTCGAACCTTATGCAGTGGGAGATTGGGTAGCATGTAAGCCCAGGAGCAGATAGCATTGCCCTATTTTTTGCTTCTTTTGTTTCCTTCTATCTTAATGTATTCTGTATTTAGTGATTGAATAACAGTAGTAGCTTTTCTCAAACTTTCCTGTCTTAATAATTAGATAGCATTCAGACTTAATGAAAACATTTCCCCAGAAGACAAAAAGTAACGTAAACAATTTATCATCATTCCCACTGGTCAAACATAAATGTTTTCTGAATTGGAGATGGAGTTTTGCCATGGCTTAGTGGAATTTACTATATGGCAAAGTCTGTGCAATTGTAAAGCTGAATAATTTGTTTTGTGGCACTGTAAAAATATTTATTTTGGATGGAAAGTAGTTTTCAGGAAAAGAGAAAAACGCTGACCAAGTGGAATACATGCTGGTTTCAGGAGCGGATGTTAACAGAAAAGAGCCAAAAATGCTTTAAACTTAATTTTACTCCTGAGTTATATAGGCATACATGCAAAAGGCGAGGAGTCCAACCCTGTGCAACCATCCACCTGAGTTTGGTGCTATTCTTCCAGGCATCTTTCTTACTGATATTCATAAATATATTTAGCCATTATTATTTATAGGAAAATAGAATGATCTTATACATATTATTCTTCATTTCATTTTTCTCTTAATATCTTTTCATAGCTGTGTGTGTGTGTGTGTGTGTGTGTGTATTCTCTTTCTTTTTCATGACGGCTCTGTATTCACTTTTATGGATCTATCATATTTTAACTATTCCCTTATTGATGGAAAAGTAAGTGGTGTCCATTGCTAGCACAGTGCTTCTGTGAACATCTGTACTGTGATGTAAGTTCTGTAAAACAGCTTCCTGTGCACAATTAAAATTTAATGTATACTGGCAAATTATTCCCCAGAAGACTGTTACCAAATGTTACCAAATTTTATACTCATTGTGAATATGTGAGTACCTAGTCACCTTTGTCTTCTCAGAGAATGTTAGAAATCTTTAAATCGTTTACCAGGCTGGTGGGTGAAAATGATACCAATGTGATACAGTAATATGAAATTCTGTATTGCCAGAGCAGAAGTATGTCAAAGATGCAACAATATCCAGATAATATTTAATTTTATTCACCCAAATACATGAGAGATAAAGATAAATAGATAAAATATTGATTACTTATACCTAAATACTTACATTTCATCAACAAATGTCTTGTAAAATTAGCTATATTTTCAAATATGATGACACAAAATGTTGGTTTATAAATTGTGTCTCCCCGATGATATGAAGTCATGATGAAATGATAAAATGATGAAAAGTGTTCTTAACATGAATTATTTTATTCACTTTAATTTGAGCTATTTGACTGATGTATTTAGTTTTATTGATGACCTGTGACTGAAGATTATTCAAGGGACAGACATACAGCCAAAATAATGCAGTTCAGCTAAGTATTATTACACATGCAAAGTTAGAAGATACACAAATACAAAATGGTGACAATACGAATTAAGTCAAGTCTACAAGTAACTTGTTTTTCAACTAAAGTCAGTTTTTATTTTTTCCCTAAATATTGAATTGTTTGCCTTCAAGTTAGCCAACCCCTCCTCTCTCAAGCCAATATTATATTCTGGCAAACATCAGAATCTGTGAATGAAATGGTAAACAGTGTTTAATTATCTATTCATTTACTAAGCATTTCTCTCCCTCTCCCTCTCTCTCTCTCTCTGGTTTTAATCCATGTTTTATTCCAAACCAGGATAATAACATGAGCCTTATTTCAAAATTCACATCTGGAGAAATTTCTAACAAAAATCAAATCTTTTGTTCAAATTTATTTGTCCTTGGAAAAGGGGCCTGCATTTAAGAGAAATGCAGCTAAAATATTATTAAAATTGTTGAAAATGATTTTGCATAACTAATGGAGACTAAGAAAGCAATATTTTAATGATTTAAGTGCAAAATAACCCGAAGCAGACCATTTCTATTTTCCTTCAAAAGTTTCTTGTTTTAGACGAACCATGAGAGATGATGGACTCTGAAAAACAAACTGAGGGTTCTAGAGGGGAGGGGGATGGGAGGATGGGTTAGCCTGGTGGTGGGTATTGAGGAGGGCACATTCTGCATGGAGCACTGGGTGTTATGCACAAACAATGAATCACGGAACACTTCATCTAAAACTAATGATGTAATGTATGGGGATTAACATAAGAATAAAAAAAAAGAAAAAAAAAGTTTCTTGTTTTGTTTTAAATCAAGAGAGCAGTTTTCAGCAAAAATTTTAGCCTCTATTGGAATATGGAAGAATATAAAATCTTTCTTTTATTTATCTTAAAGCAATTTTCAAACACAAGTAATCTTGACTTTTACTTTCCTGAAGTAAAAGAAAAGACACATAGATAATCTCTCCCTTCAAATGCAAGAAGGGAATATTTTCCCTTTCTTGCATCTAATTTGTGAGGCCCTAGATCACAAGTTATTCTGTATTCCTGGCAGTATTCTTTATGGTGAATAGGCATATTTGCAATTTTTTTGCAAGGATCTATATAGTAATATTAAATACATAGGTCTCTCTCTCTCCCTCTTTCTGAATATACCTACTCCTTTGGTGGATTGAAGTTTTCTCCTACAGGAAAAAAAAAAAAAAAAAACTAAACAAAAAGAAACCAAACCAAACCAAACAAAACAAAGCAAAACCAATCCACTGTTAGTGGACACTTTCCTGGAAACTAGCCCCCTAAGCAGTTTCATCTTAGGCAATGTATCATTAATCATTAGGCTAAAACAGTTTGGATCATCAAAAATAAGTAATATGAAAATATTATATACTCTTATAAAGATCATAAATCTACAATTACTAGTTTATATTTCCTATCTTGCTAAAAATATAATTGGAAGCCATGCTGCTTTTATGCTTTGTGTTTCTCAAGTTTTCTTTATTTCTGAACTCTGTTAGTTTGTTTTGTTCTTTGGTTTTCATTTTTGCTTTAATTGGCAGAAACTTCATATTAAACCACTTATTCTCAAATAACATGTTTCATAACATTTATGGTTTACTGAAGCATTAGAGAAAGGATATATTAAGGAACAATACATAAATTGTCTCCATTTGTTCATATTTAGGCAGGGACTCCATTTAAAAGAATAATAAGTCCAGAGTATGTACCTAGTTATAAATATTACAGATTACTGATAGCGAATGGAGTAGCCCAAAAGCTATTCTTCCCAAAAAGTCTTTATTTTATTAAACATTTCCTTTCAAAGTAATATAAAAATTACACAAGTATGATTAGAAAGATATGATTGTTCATCTAAATTTAACACAAAGTGATAATGATCATCAGCATTTAGGATTTTACTGATATAGCACAGAAACAAACAATTGCTCATTTAATCTCTCCAGATTTGAAAATATAAACATCATTTTAAAAATCATAATTTGTATGAAACCAGATTATTCTTGCTGAGATAAAAGAAGTTTTATTTCTATGTGACCAAAAGATCATTATCTTTTTTCCACTTACCTTTTTTCATTTTGTTTTTCGCAAAGAAATGGGAAAGCTCTTAGAAAAAAAAAAAAATGAGAAACTATTTTGCCAGCAAATCAGTTGATGAAGATTACAACTAGGACCCACATCCCAGGACAATATGGTTGCTTATTCAAGCGTAGCTACAGATTTTAGTTTTAATGGACGTCCTCTTCAATTATTCCATCTTACAGATGCCTATCTGCTCTTAAGATAGCCAATTCTGGTCCATCATTCACTGTGCACTTGGAAATCTCAGCCATGCATTTTAATCTAAGCACAACAATTGACTCTGCACTGTGTGTCTTCCAAAATAAGCACAGCTGCAGTCTTCATATCTTGAGCAGCCTCCCTCCCAGTACTGCACAGCAGTCAGAGATGTTCATCTATTCCAAATTTAAAGTTAGAAAGATCAGCTTTCTGAGAAGCCACAGGAATTGCTTCTCCAGCCTGAGTTATAACAAACCATCATTTCTGTATGGAGGAGCAGCTTGAAAGCTGAGCAAGTTATCAAAAGCATTTCACGAAAGCATATACACCATGCTGGGCTGATTCCAGTGGTTTCACCTTAGGTTAGTCAACTAAAGTAGATAACATATATCTTCCTCTGAAGTGTTTAGTACGAATGCTTACAGTCAAGGGACACAGGACTTCTCTCTGTCAGGATGTAAAATGCGCCAGGCTAAATGACCTTATATACAATTGTCAGAGTTGTTAAAGTTAATCCACGAGTGCTTAGAAATTTGTTAGAACATTATATTCTAACAGAGAACAATATTTTATCAAGATATTTTAAAACATTGATATAAGTCATACATTGTTCTAATAGAAGTTATTTCTGGTCAATCAGCACCCCGAAGCACATAAAATTACATACAAACCTATGCCTCATATTTCTCTGCCTCGAACATGGTGAGCACATGCTTCGATATTGCATAGTCTATTGTGGAACTCTTAGAGAATCATGTTATATAAATAAGATATTGTTAAGAACACCGCTATGATCTTTTAGTGCCTATCAAAAGATAGACTTTTTTAAACAAACATTTGTTCTATTTTGACCTGCATTATTTGTCAAATCCTCCTGCCTTTAGTGTTCTAAGAACAAATTGTATATATCCATTTAGAAAAAAATAACCTATATCTATATATTTATAAGGTGTTGATATATATGTATGATATACCAAATATCAGCTATATCTCTATTTTTCATCTATTATCTATCTATCTAATCTATCATCTATCCATCCTCTATCTGTCATCTATCTTTCTATCATCTATATACATTTTTTTTTAAGATTTTATTTATTTATTTGACAGAGAGAGTCACAGCGAGAGAGGGAACACAAGCAGGGGGAGTGGCAGAGGGAGGAGCAGGCTTCCCGCTGAGCAGGGAGCCCGACACGGGGCTCGATCCCAGGACCCTGGGATCATGACCTGAGCCGAAGGCAGACGCCTAACGACTGAGCCACCCAGGCGCCCCCATCTATATACATTTTTAAGGTGTTACCGCTTTATATCCCCAACATCTGCACCTCTTGCCTGCAACCGATGTCAGGCAGGTAATTAGAAAACATTATTCTTTGGAGAGCTGCAATCTCAACAATCAGTGCATTAAAAATTCATTCCAAATCCTCTTCCTTTCTTCATTTTACCAGCTCTCTACCCCCCTGTCATATCAGCCCAGAAAGCAGTGGGTAGAAGATAGAGGGAGATTCTCCTTTTTTGCCGCCTGCCCACCAATATCGACTGAATGGCAAAATTGACACTACAGAAAACATTAGTACCTGTTTGGTTAATTGTGATTTTTGTTACATCCCTTAACATTACTGTATGGTAGTAATTGGCTTCTTTTTTTTTTTTAATGAATTTTGAGGTTGTAGAAAAATTTTACTTTTTTATTTTTTTAATGACAGATGCTGTCTTCCTAAAGCTGGGGGGGAGGGGGATGCCTTGGCTTGTAGCTGAAGCATTTGGGCAAAGTTCTTTATGGCATTTTAAAAACTACATTTACTTGGGAAAATAGCATCATGTGACAGAACCATAGCAATCATAACACCTTAGGTGCCAGAAAACACTCACTCTGGGTGGCTTGGATGACTCCAGATTCTTAAGAGCATTTTTTTTTCCTTGGGGTAGAAAGTCCCTGCAGTGCATTAATTTCTACAGAGAGCTAATAGCAACCCTGTCTCTAAAGCAACTGGCTTGCAGTTTACTAGCCTGCAAGGCAGAAGAATAACAGACACATATCACTGACATTTAACAAAGCTATCTTTCATGATTTTCTTTTTTTGCCCTTTTACCATAAGTCTCATTTTGTAGACTCTTCAAATGATGACTTAAATTATTTCTGAAGAATTTTCTTCCTCAAATTATTTAAAGTCTTAAAAATGCCTCTATGGCATTTTTAAGAAATGGCATTTATTTTAGAAATTCTTAAGGACTCCCTCCCCCTTTTATATGCATATGACAGTGCAAACATGTGTCTTTTCTTGTATCTGATATGTGAGGCCTTATATCATGAATAATTCTTTAATCTTGGTAGTATTCTTTATGGAGAAGAGGCACATTTGATTATTTGCAATCTTTTGCAAGGGTCTATACGGTAACATCGGTATCTTACATATACTAGGAACCTACCTTTGAAAACTATGATTCTTTTTTTTTTTTTAGTTTATCTTCACTCTGAATTGTCATGTGTGGAAAAAGCTATCAAAGGGGCTCATGATAGATCAGTTTCCAGAGTTTTCCTGGACTGAAATACCACAGCTTTACCAACACCCTTTTGTTCTTGATAGATGTATTTTATGACTGGTACCACAATTAGCCTCTAAAGGCTCAGACATTTTGGCTTAATGTGGACAAGCATTCCAAAGTTCATTAAGAAGGAGAAAATGAAGAAAAAGAAAGTGAAGACAAATAAAATATGGGATCTAGACACAGATAATTTTACATACAGATTCTTTTCTCTGAAGGTAGCTGGACTCTTAACCACAGATTGACTTGTCTGACCGACTTTGAAGTACCTAAAGTACTTAGGTTCTTTTCCCTTCATCCTGTCTGGTATTGTCTCTGACCAGCAAGGACAACCTCAGGTTGCCACCCTGAATGGGTGGGTAGAGGACCCAGGCAATTTCACAGCATCTTCTGCCCTGTCTTCTCTTCTGTGTCATACCTTAGTTCAGACCAAGTCTTGATTTCTGATCCATAAAGGAAAGAATCCTCCCCTATCTGGTGCAAAGTGACTTCTCTCTCTTCAGACCGACTGCAACAATTTCCCAGAATGTATTGCTCTTTTTTGCAATGACTACTCTAGAATGACTGGTATCTGTGACATGAATGACTCTCCTAGAATGACTACTCTCAACCCCAAGTAATTTTTCTCTATCCTATTTCCTTTACCCAAGTAAGAAGACAATTCAAATGCCATCAGGAACCAAATGGGGAACATGAATATGTGAAGTGGTGCTGAGGACAGAGGCATAGTAATTATTTTATCTCAGTGGCTTTCAAAATGGATCCCCAGGCCGGCATCATCATCACGGTAATCTGGAGACTTGTCAGAATGAAAATCCTCAGCCCCGCCCCAGGACTAATTAGAAACTCTGGGAGCGTTGCTCAACAATCTGTTTTTTAACAAGCCCTCCAGGGATTCTGATACATGCTAAAATTTAAGAAGCTCTACTCTACTCTAAGGTATTACATTTCTTTTTTTTTTTTTTTACTATAGTAGTAGTTTTTCTTTTTAAAAATCTAAGTCTAAAGCATGTTCTCTAACAGAATCTTTAAGTTAGCTTTATGTTTTAGAACAAAATATAGATCCTGACTTGGTACTAGTCATGCATCAGATGAAGGATATCATATTTCTTCCAGCCTCCTAAACTTCACCCACTCCCAACCTGGACAATGGGTTTTCCTGTTTCAAAACTTTTGTCCCCTGGTGGAATTTTCAGGAGCCTGATATTTCTTTTCTTTCTTTTCCTTTTTAATATTTTATTTATTTGAGAGAGAGAGAGAAAAAGAGCACAAGCGGGGAGGGGGAGAGGAGGAAGGAGAAAGAATCTGAAGCAGACTCCGCACTGAGTGCAGAGCCCAACACTGGGCTCTATTTCAGGACCCCGAAATCATGACCTGAGCTGAAACCAAGAGTCGGACGCTTTAACCGACTGAGCCACCCAGTCACCCCCAGGAGACTGATATTTCAAATGTAAAAGATACTTCAAATTTTCAGTTCATTTGCAGAGCCTAGATAATTAATATAACCACCAAAACTGTAAAAGTACGCTATATTTCAGATTACCAGTATCTGCCACTTATGTGCAATCTAAGTAAGGAGATAATACATTTGAACCTCCTGTCTGTATCCAGCTCAGAAATGATTTATCCTTATGTTTATTTATTGTCTTTCACTCTAATTGTCTTCCTTCCTTGCTTATTTAATATTAAACACAAATGTTCAAAAAAGGGGGAATTTTTTTTTTTTTTTTTGGCCACCATGGTTCTCTGCTTTATTTTCTCAATGTAAAATTTCACATCTAAAATTACTTTAGTAGAAGAGACTTTTATACATGTAATGAAGTAATGAGATTTTGAAGAGTCCTAATACCTTTTTCCTAGATAGGATGCTGTTTCCATAATGTCACAGATACCAGTTTAATTACTTTTAATAATGTTAATTGATATCCTGGTGAGGTGGATATATAGACTGAATGTGTGTTTAGGTTAGAACTCCTTTTTAAATTAATATATTTCCAAAGGAAATCCAAACTCTCCACTAACATATGGTTTATTCATGCTTTATATAAGCTACACACAATTTTAGCTCACATGTGTTATTTATTTAATCATCTTATATCATTTAATGTAACTGAAAAATATTTCTTTTTTTTTTAAGATTTTATTTATTTTTGAGAGAGAGAATGAGAGACAGAGAGCATGAGAGGGAGGAGAGTCAGAGGGAGAAGCAGACTCCCCGCTGAGCAGGGAGCCCGATGCAGGACTCGATCCCGGGACTCCAGGATCATGACCTGAGCCGAAGGCAGTCGCTTAACCAACTGAGCCACCCAGGCGCCCTGAAAAATATTTCTTGGACTAATACTTCACACCATTCCTTCTATATAAGTGAGACAGCCTTTAATTATCCAATTAATAAACTGAGTTGACAAGGTTTAAAACCAGACTAGGGTAGAAATAAGCAAAATCAATCCAGGTTTTAACCAAGAGAGCATTACTCATATAAAGCAAAAACAAACAAACAAACAAACAAAAAAGGAATAAAATTAAAATATCAGGGGAAACTGAACCAGAAAAGATACCTGGAAATGTTTACTACACTGTAAAAATTGATGAAAGGAAGCAGGAAGATAGGCACCATAATAACATTATCTATATATCCTTTGACTTCCTTCTAAAGGAAAGTTCATAGTCTGGTTGCAGATATGAAAAACATCTGGAAGGAAGGTGTGTCTAAACAAATGGCTTGGTCCTTTAATCACAGATCTTAGGTGATAGATGGATGTTTAGGATTATTCATGTATTAACCAATTCCAACACAAAAATTTTAAATATTTAGTTATTCATTAAGAAATATTTAGAGTAGCCCTACAAAGTGCATGCTGCTCTTCTAGGTAATACATTGAGAAGAATACAAAATTAAACTAACCTTGGAGGAGTGCCTGGGTGGCTCAGTGGGTTAAGTGTCTGCCTTTGGCTCAGGTAATGATCCCAGAGTCCGGGGATGGAACCCTGCACTGGCTGGCTCCCTGCTCAGCAGGGAGTCTGCTTCTCCCTCTCCCTCTGCTGCTCCCCCAGCTTGTGCTCTCTCACCTGCACTCTCTCTCTCAAATGAGTAAATAAAATCTTAAAAAAAATTTAAAAAAATAAACTAACCTTGGATATTTTCATCAAAAAACGTTAAAGTTTAATCGGTATGTGTGCATCTGTGTGTATGCACTGTGCATCTTTAGTTATATTTACTTGTATATTTATAAATATATAAGATAGATTCTAATTTAGGTGGATAAACAGAATTTAAGTAGCCTGGGAGTCTGTAGGAACACTGATAATCAGGCCTAGAGGCTATAATGCCATTAATAATATCTCAAGGTCACTGTAGGGGTTATAAGTGCAGAAACACCACTTTTGCTACCACCGTGGCACAGACAGCACAACACATATCAATATATTAATGTTGTGGGTTGAATTGTGTCCCAAAACTCATATTTTGGAATCCTAACCCCTAGTACCTCAGAAAGTAATGTGCAGATGTAATAGGCATACTGGATTAGGGTCAGCCCTTAATCCAGTATGTCTAGTGTTCTTATAAAAAGGTGAAATTTAGACACAAAAAAGCACATGGAAACCATGAAGGCAGAAATTGGGATGGTATACCTATAAGCCTCAGAATGCCAAAGATTGCCAGCAAACACCAGAAGCTGGGAGAGGGGCATAGAACAAAGTCTCTCTCCATCATGGTTCTCAGAAGGAACCAACCCTGGGCGCCTGGGTGGCTCAGTTGGTTAAGCGACTGCCTTCGGCTCAGGTCATGATCCTGGAGTCCCTGGATCGAGTCCCGCATCGGGCTCCCTGCTCAGCAGGGAGTCTGCTTTGCCCTCTGACCCTATCCCCTCTCATGTGTTCTCTCTCATTCTCTCTCTCTCAAATAAATAAATAAAATCTTTAAAATAAAAAAAAAATAAAATAAAAAAAAATAAAGAAGGAACCAACCCTTCCAACACCTTGATCTCAGACTATCAGCTTCTGGAATAGTGATGCAACAAATTTCTGTTGTTTAAGCCATTTAGTTAGGGTTACTTTGTTATGGAAGCCTTAGCAAACTAATACAACTGACACTGAACATAGAATTACTTATAGTGGGCGCCTGGGTGGCTCAGTTGGTTAGTCGACTGCCTTCGGCTCGGGTCATGATCCTGGAGTCCCGGGATCAAGTCCCACATCGGGTTCCCCGCTCAGCAGGTAGTCTGCTTCTCCCTCTGACACTCCCCCCTCTCATGTGCTCTCTCTCTCTCTCATTCTCTCTCTCAAATAAATAAATAAAAATCTTAAAAAAAAAAAGAATTACTTATAGTATTGCCATTCAAAAGCTGTATGTTTCTGCCTTCCCCCTATCAAAAATACCTATTCACATTGCTGCCACTTCCCAGTAGGGCTCACTTCTAAATGAAAGCCTTTTGCGGGGGCAAAGGAGAAATGACAAGCGAATTTTACTTCTTGGAGAGAATTACCCAAATTATCCAAATGTGGGAAGAATGTTCAAAAGATGTCAAGCATCCATAAATGTAAAAAGTCAGCATAATAAATACACACATAAATATGAACATAATTCTGTTTTTCTATGACTCAATCTCTCCCTGCTCTATTTTTGTTTTAAAACAGCCAGAATCATTATCTTAGTTTAGGATTTATATCCTTCTCTTTGTGATTGCTATAAATTCTAGGGATTTCTGTATTATGTTGGCAACTTTGGGAGGAATGGAAGACTATTGAACCTTAATCTGCATCCAGATCTGGTCTCCCCACTGTTAGCCCCACTTCATTTTCCCTAGCAAAAGGTCCATTGATTCTCTGTGACTTACCCTTGCAACTTAAAATAAATAAATAAGTAAATAAATAAATAAATAAGCACCATTTTGCATCCTATAGTAGGCCTATTTCATTGATGTCACATGAAGTTCTTTTACTCTATTTAACTACTGGGCCCAGGAATTCACCAAGCCCTCATTCAAGAAGTAAGTCACTGTCTTATCTGCCCTCATGCATAAACCTATCTTGGGTTTCTTCTCCTGCCTCATCCTTCTACCTTCATCCCGAGATCATGCTCTGTAAGGCAGAAAGGGAAAACTTTTCTTAAGCTCACATATCAACATCTAACCCTCTTGTTTCCACTGATCTTTCTCCTTTCCTCTCCGTGGCCAGAGACTATGAAAACAGTCTCTAACTGGTCTTCGATTTTTTAAAAATCTTCTTAGAATAAACTTTATATTGTTTCTTTCAAGAGTAGTCTTTGGAAATAAGAGCTAAGAATTATTTGCTGTTCTGTTAAAATACACGTTATATGAAGCACTGACTGCACTTATCCCGAATGTAGAAGGACTGACGTTTTGGGGGAAGGGAGGGGAACACTTCTGACTCACTTCTGATTTTTTCTTCCATGTGGAGAGATAGCCACTGGTGTGAAACCCCTGACTTCTTGCTGTCCCTTCCAGATAGTCCCCTCCAACATTGCTGGCTTGGCACAGCAAATCTGGGGAGAATAAACTGACAATGCTTGGCTCAACTCTTTCTTTTTCCGGAGAAAATCTGCCTGCTAAGAATATATGCTATTTTCTTCTTTCCAGCATGAAGCAAAAAAGGATTTGCTTCCACAGGAGATGCCTGGGATCATTCAGCACAGTCTGGTAGAAGATGGGTGAATTTGTTGAAGTCTGTGGTTCATTATAAATACTGTAAACATATGTGCTGTTTTGTCAGGATGGTCTCAATTGATGCTTACTGTGATTATTAACTTTGCTCTTTTTTTTTTTTCTTTCAGATGTGTCCTGGTTTGGATACTAAATAATGTAGTTATCCTAATTGTGAGGAAATCTACTTTCCCACAGATAAGACACATCTAGAGTCAATCCTCAATTGATACAGAACTCAGGGGAAAGGAGTATTGTTGTTGTTTCTTTTTTTAGCCCCTTTGATCCCAAAGTGAATTAGAAAAGAACAACCAGTATGAGAAAGTTACAGTTATTGCTACTTGGACATTCAGAAGTAGAACCAATTACTTTAGGATCAGAATGTCTTAACTGATTATGCAGATTGTAGTAGTTCTCTTTACTTGAAGCATAATCACAATTCTACTTATTTTTTTGTGAAACTCATATCTAACTATATTTCTGAAAGAGGAGCTCCATTTGTAGAACTTTATTAAGCTTATATTCTTTAGAAAATAATGGTTAAAGGTCTTATTGTGTAAATGTCACAGTACTATTCCTCATAGTAATTTCAATATATCTGAAAAAAAAAAGGAATCAGTATATTTTAATAGCATTTTTTCCAGCAGAATATTGACTTCTCAAAATGATAAACACATTCCACTTTGTCAACATTTATTTTACCTTGGGTAGGAATTAATTATAATGGGAAAAAGCAATAACAATTTAACTAATGCTTTAGAAACTCCAAAGTATGGGTACTTGTATACTTGTATACTTACTACACCCCATATACTATTCTGGGTGATTTGGATAGTCAGTTATACAAACAGAGAAAGCCAAACCTTCATGCATCTTGTGTTCAAGTTTGAAGAGATTATAGAGACTGAATTCAAGTAGTCAAATGATTTTTTAAATTAATTAATTTATTATTATTATTAGAGAGAGAGCACGAGTGGAGGAAGAAGGACAGAGGGGGAGGGAGAGACAGAATCTTACAGGCTCTACACCCAGAGTGGAGCCTGATGCGGGGCTTGATCTCACAACCCTGAGATCATGACCTGAGCCAAAGTCAAGAGTCAGCTGCTTTAACCAACTGAGCCACCCACGCACCCCACAAGTAGTCAAACTTTTTGACAGTCATATGTTTTCAATCCTTTCTATGACTTCTCTCAGAAACAGTCTATAAGTCATAACTAAAACCACGCATCTTCAACTGATAACTTAAGGTGTCATGCCCATTTGGTTAATTGTAGGTGGAGCAAGTCATGAATTTGGTTTAATTATATGAACTTGGTATAATAACTAGGAATTTTTCAAGTTTTTCTGAAAACATGATGTCTGTGTCAGTAAAGTAAGACTTCTAAACTCTCCAATTTGTTTTTAAAAATTGTCTAACAAATAGATGAAAAGAAAGAGATAGTTTTGACATTTACTTCGTGTATTGTATGTAGACAGACAAGAGTGAAGTAAAGCCTTCAGAAAACTCTGCATTGAAATCAGCTTTGCTACTCTCTCATGCAAAAGCGAAATAGAGTTTTATTATACCATTATTGCCTTGTTCTCAAAAAGGAATCTCATTATGTTGCCCAACCTCACAGGATGGTTACTAGAACTCAATAACAAGGCAACAGTGGCAAGACACTTTTCAATTAGCAATGTTGGAATTGCTATATGTGTGAAAATAATTTTCCATGTTAACCAACTCCTAGGAGAGAAAAGAAGCCAAAATATAAAATGATTTCTAAACATTAAAAGAAAAAGTCAAGATATTCTCTCCTCATAAAACCCTGTTGGGTAAAATTTTTCCATCAAATCCTTTGTCTGACATTGGATCTCAGAACAGACGATTGTGCAGGACAATTCATTTCCTCTTCCAGGGAGAAACCAGTACTTGTGTCTGTAAAACATTTATTTCCTTACCTATGACTCTATTTACTGATAAAGAAGCTTCCCAAATGTTAAGGGAATGTTTACCTTCCAATCTTAAGAATGGGGGTGATTTTTTCCATTGGTGCTGTATACGTAGGAAACAATCCAAAAGAACTAACTTTGAAATTCTCATCTGCTTTCTGTGGCAATGAAAACCAGCCCACAGTCGTCATTTGTTCTGGTGGAATGTAATTCATTAGCTTGCATGGCAGTAGATCTAATAAATCTATTTTCTCATGGAAAAAGAATTACAATTTTGGGAAAAACTCTTGCTTATTAATAATAATTTAAATCATAGATTTTCAAATCCTACCACCCATTCTTGGAATTCAATATTTTGCTTTCACTAATTCACTTATAATATTTCATAGAGACTTCAATGTTTTTGAAAAATTAATTTAGTTGATAATAAAACTACTAAATTGATAATTCCTGCAAATGAGTAACAGATTGAAATGTAAAAAAAAAAAAAAAGCAATAACAAGGTGCTACCTATTTGAAAATACAACTTTTAACTTATTACTACTTGTTGCTGATATGAATACTGAGTAAGTGAAATATTTTTGTTCTTAAGTAATAGTAATCTTAAAGGCTTAGTATCTATTTATGCAAGAGTTTTGCTTGGGGAAATATTTAAGCTGGCACTTCAGTTAGCATTGTGCCTACAAAGCAGGTCTTGGAAACTGCTCTTCTGAATAGTCCAAAAGTTCCCACTTTTATGCACACTTAGAATGAAATTTTGTAAATATATTTTATTAACTGAAACACTAAGACATGCACATGCACATGCATACAGATGCATTCCATAATCCAAACATAATATATGAAAACTATTAAATATGCCAAATAATGGATTTTAAAATGCTTATCTATAGGTATCAAAGGTTGTGAAGGGTCTGAGATTTTATACTACTGTGAAGTGAACAAGTTATCTGCTTAAGTGCCATGGATGCTGGTAGAAGACACAAAAATCCTGGGTCAGAGACAAAAGAAAAACATGGAATACTTCACATTGTAGCCAGATATAATACTGAATACGTTTCATGTCCGCTAAATGGTGGGTTCAGGTAGTAATGGTGACAATTTGAGTGATATAGCCTTAAACAGCAGCTTACTTCTAGTTTTACTTACCACAAAGTAGGTCCTTACTCTGAGCATCTGCCTAAGTGACCTAGATGGTTTCATAAGTGGCCCAATTATTTTTCTGGAGTTCATTGTCCCCAAAAGGGGTGTCTTTAATCTGCCAGTCTGCAATCTTCAAAGTGGCAGATGAAACTTCCAGGCCATTGGCAGCAACCCAAGAGTCAGTGAAATATTACAACGTTCATCAAGAGATTGGCTATAGCTATGAGAATGGCCTTGCCTTCTGCCCACTAAACAGAGTAGCCTTGTCTGCTTTTAGCTATACATAGCTGATTTTAAGGCTAAACAGCCTCAGTGTGATAATAGTGCATTTTAGCTTAGCTGAATCATCACTGAAGCTAGCCCAGGCATTTAAGGGAAACTCAATGAATTGACTGCCCTAATGAGCTTAAAGCTTTACTCCAGATGGCTGAGTAAAGGATTACTGCCATTTTTCATATAATACCAAGACGCCACTGGTACTGGGCAGGTTGTATTTTTTTTAATATACCATTTTCAATGGACAAGTAAGGCTCTTGGTTTCTTTCCACCTTGTTAGTTATTGAGTACAAGTTGATTTACTCTATCATGGCAATTATCAGGCAAGAGAGCCACAAAACAACCTTGGTCAGGCATTTAGTTTTAACAAGATCCTAGTAACAATCTAATAGCTTCTTTCAAAAGGAGTATACTTGACAACGATGTCAAGGAGTCAATGAGTCCAAAACTCTAGGAAGTGCCTTTGGGAGTAGACTTCTTTTTGGAGATTTCAATCAGCAAGACTATCAGTCAGTGACTTGTAATCCCCAAAAATCACTTATGTTAGGGCACCACAAAGATAGAGGGCATGCCACAGCTAGACATTTAAGTTCCAAACAGCATATTAGTTTGGGCTCCACTAAAAGGGTGTTTCTTTATGGACCAGCCAATATAAAAGATCAAGAAGAATGCATTAATGAGACTTATGTTATCTCTAATATCCCAGAACTCCAAAAAGATGCTAAGCTTTATTTTTCTTGGTCAGGCAGTTTTCCAAAGAAATAACTGATTTTCCTTGACTGCCAGCAGAATTAAGCATTATGAATTTGTCCACATAGTCCCTAGAAACACTAGTTGGTGAACAGCCATCTGAATTATGTAAGTGTTTATCTGTCATTCCTGCTGGCAGAAATTTGATAACATTTATGATTAGGATCATTGAGGCTCTGACTTGCCAAGACAATTCAGAAGATGGCTGAGAGAACATAAATTAAATAGTGAAAACTTTAGGCATCAGAGGGTAGGAGCAGTCACATTAAATCTTCATTTACCAACTGGTGGTGAACAGCAGGGGAGTATGTCCCATTAGTACCTCTCTATTGCTGGACTTTCTCAGGAGAATCCTGTCTCATATTTATGTGATGTAGAAGTACAATCACACAGCACATTATTTCCTACTGTACGTTCTGATGTAGAAGAAATAAGAGTACACTGAATTAGCCCAATAGTATCTTATCAGGCCCCACTTACATGATCATGTTGACCTCCCTTCCCCACTAGTAGTCTTGCCCAAACCCCATCAGCAAAAATCATGCATCTATTCCCCCATAGGATCATGTTGGACAGAGCCATAAAAATGCAAATTATTCATTTCCCCAAAAGTCCTCAGCATACTCCATGGGTATGCATCAACTTTAGTACACTTTGAAGAGAAGGAGACCTCGCTGTGACACCTAGTCTTTTTTTTTTTTTTTTCTTAAAGTAACTAGGTCATGGTGGAGGATAAGTAGAGATTGGGGCTATTGAGGGAGTGAATGAGTCTCAGTATAAGTTAAATGAATAATAAGCCAGATGAATTATTTCCAAGGTTGTTGCTGACAGCTCAAACTTTCAATGTTTTTGGTCCTTCCAATGCCCTATGCCAGGTTATAAGGTAATTATTACTAACCATTATTACCATTGATTTTAGCTTTGGGGATTACTTGACATAGTATCTGAAGTCACATTCATTTCTCTCTGGGGCCATAGGCTTTGAACCCACTGACTGGCTGACTCAGCCTTCACTGACCCACATAGCAACATTTTTTAAAGGAATCCATCTTCATCCAGGGTATTAACTACCCCATTGCCATGAAAATATCTCTTAAATTTATACCAGGTTTCATCTTAATGGGTAAGACAATTTTCTTGTGATCAGAGAAATTCCCCAGAGAGAGCAAGAGCTCCCTCACATGAGTTAAAACTCACTGTAATAAAACATTGAGATCTTTTATTGTCATGCTTTAAATCTATCTCAAGTTGGCATATTAGACACCAGGAGAAGGTAAGATCTAAGGCTGTCCAGCTGTTGCCATCTTCCTTAACAAACATAGACTTCACTCCCTCGTCGTCCAAGAGATTCAAAGTACTCACAATTGGTCTGGTTTTTGTCCATAGTACTCATGAATTTTCCTCCATTCTCATTCATCTATCATAGCAACTTAACCTCTTTATTGTCTGAAAGGGAGAGGAAACTTCTGGCTATCTAGGATGAATCTTAGTATTAATTGTTATAGCAGGGTGACCATCAGATTGGCAAGGAATTCCCCTGCTTGAAGGGTAATAAGCAACAGGGTACTGTTCAGGAAATTATCTCTGAAACTACTTTTCAGTACTCAGCTGATAACAACTGTCCTAATTCTTCCTCATTAATAGGCAATAAAGTAGAGGACTGCTTATATCCCAACTGGCCTTATAGTATGGTCAACGTACGTGCTATTTATTCTGATGGTCATCCTTTAAATCTTGTTAATTGGTCTGTAACAAACTTACCCTTCCTCTTCCAGAAAGCAATGTCTCTGTCAGCATCCCATTCTCATTGCCATAACAGTTTTTATGGACTGTGTTCCTCCAGAATTTATAAGTTGAAATCCTAATCCCCAGTGTGATAGGGGGCTTTGGGAAGTGATTAAGTTATAAGGGTCAAACCCTCATGAGTGGCATTAGTGCCCTTATAAAAGAGACCCCATAGAGCTCTCTCACTCCTTTCACCATGTGAGGACACAGAGAGAAGATGGCTGTCTGTGAACCAAGAAGCAGGTCCTCACTAGATAAGGGATCTGGTGGCACTTTGATCTTGGACTTCCCAGGATCCAGACTATAAGAAAGAAATGTTGTTTAAACCATCCAGTTTACATTATTTTTGTTATAGCCGTGTAAACTGTCTAAAGCAACTGTCAAGGACTGTGAAGGATCTGAGATGATACTGTACTTGCAAGCTAACAAGTTTGATGAATGCTATTAGAAGACACGAGATTTCTGGTTCAGAGCACAAGAAGCAACATAATCATCTACAAATTTGCATCAGTTTCCTTGCCCTCATATCCCATGGGTTAGTGCAGAAGAACCCAGAAGGATGTCTGCATGTGCAGTGGGTTGTACTAAGGGAGAGGAACCTTGAGTTAAGGGAACTCTAATTTTTATAACGAGCAGTAAGCCTGCCTGCTCTCTGATCTGGAAGGAACATTATTATTGGCTGTTCCTTTTACAAATATCCTTGAAAAGATAATCTAAAAAAAAGTGCTTCTTCTCATAAAATGTGAAGAAATGACAGGATTCCATGAAGAAATGTTTCCCAATTTTGGTACTTGTTTTTTTTGATGGGCCTAGCTTCCATAGTTGTGAAATTCATACTCACCACTTTATCATGTCAATGCACTCTTGGTGCATCCTTATTTGTGTTTTGTGTACTCTGCTTCTTTAATTATATGAATTAAGTCCTTACAAGCAGCACATCCCTATAAACTGTATGATAAGACTTGAGAGTGAATTTTTTTTCTTAAGAGACTACATTCAAATGAGTTGACCTAGAAAGAAAATGTTTAAGATGAGCATAAACAAATGTGTTGTAATATCTTCTTAGGCTCCCTTTTGTATTTAATCTTCTCTAATTTTCCCTTAATATCCAAATCTTTCATAAATCTACTTTATAGGTATGTCAGTCATGGTCATCTCTATATGTATTATGCTTACTTTACCACTTGGCCATATATACATATATTCCATTTAGCTGTTTATTTATTTATCTTCTCTAGTTTAGAACCAGTTGGGAAAGAGACTTTATCTCCTTCATGCTCTCTTTTTATATCTGCAGTGCTGTTTAGTGCTAGGCCTTGGTAGATGCTTAATAAATGTTATGTAATTTCAGTTCACTAAAGTTTAGCCAATGGCCTTCTGCTGAAACTGACAAATGGTTTATTTGGTTTATTCTTTAAATTATTTAATATTTTATTCTTTTCCCTCATATATCTTGAGAGTGTGTTTGTGTATGTGTATGTGTGTGCTTGTATACTCAATAGATGGTTTCTCCCACGACATAAACTGAATTTGAGGGGAAAAATACATGCTTTTAAATTATTGGTCTCATATTTAATTTTTCAGCATCTCTGATTATAATGAATAAAGCATTTTCTTATTGTTCACAGATGCTAAACTTGGATTTCCATATTTACATTTGGTTACACAATATCCTTTTGAGAAAATACTGTGAAAAGAAAAGTGAGAAAAATTTTCCTGTTTTGAATATTTTTTCCTTATATAATAAAGTGTTTTGAATAATCTTATTAATCATAAGTCAGTTTGGTGTACATCTTTCATACTGATAAGTCCCAAATCAGCAATTTTGGATTTTAAAAGAGGTCATACTCTTTAAACATTTAAATTTTAGATTCTTAGTCCCTACCCTGCTTATTGCAAAAACTACTTCTTTACTCCATAGAATCTTCTTTCCAGTGATAAGTTCAAGGTTCCTGGAGATAATTACATGGCCCAAGGGTTTAGGTCTGGATATTAATTTTTGTAGAAGGTAAATTCAGAAGTGTTAGGTAGAGTGATATTTTGCATTCATCCAAAATATTTGAGTAACTAATATGTGGCCGATAGTGTAATAGATACCGAGGGTCTATGAGGGAGCCAAGCCAAAACGAAACCTTCGTCTTAAATCTTAGTCTAGCGGAAGAGTTATCCTTTAATCAAAGAATCAAACAAACAAAATAAAGTTGTACCAGTGCTACAAATGAGAAATTCGTGAAACTAGGAAAGCACAAAATAGACTGGTTTGACCAAGTCAGAAGTGTCAGGAAAGACTTCAAGAAGTAATTACTGAGCTATGAAGAAGACATAGGAGTTTAAGATGTGAAAAGGGGAAAGAAGGAGCATTCTACATAGAAGGAATGCATATGCAAAAACACTACTGAAAGAGGGACCATGGTATTAACAAGTCCCTGATTATATGTAAGAACTGTGGCCAGTGGAGAAAGAGGAAAATTAGTATAAACTCTAGCTGAAGAATGAGAACTGGTACCTTCCCCCTCCACATAGTTAACTATCAAGGACTGAGAACTGAGGCCACCTGAATCAACAAGACTCCTATTGCCTTCAAAAAATTCTTGTTCTGGAAAATAGGCTGTAAACCAATAAATACTTCTCTGGTTCCTTTGGTAAATTCCTACAGACCAATCTATCTGAACAAACTAATCTGGGAAATAGTTCATTGAACAGAAGAATGCATTGCTGTCCTAGACAACCAACTCATTTATCAAAGAAGACTTTAATTAAAACTCAACTTCTAAGCTGGGTCCCTAAAGCTTCAGCTATTATTATGATACAAAATGTGCCCAATCCTAATAAGCTCCCTGTCTTGAAAGATTCTCTTTATACCACTTGAGTCCAGATTTCAAAACTTCATAAATATTCTCCCCTGGCCTTCTTTGATACTACGAAGACTCTGTCAAGGTGACATTTCCTCAAATTGTGGTATACCTAATAAATTTAATTTTGTTTGACCAATAGACATATCCTGACTCCTTCTTATGCAGAGACTTGAAGGCTACATGAAGTTTTTTCCTTATTTTCTTGATTCTAACATATATACTATATAATACCCATGAAATATTTTAAGTGAGGATAGAGTGTAGCACTAGGGTGACAGTATGATTAAAACTGTATTTTTGAATGACACTCTGGCTTCAGTGTAGCAAACTAACTGGAAAGAACCAACATGAATTATGGAAGTTAGAGGCAATTGGAATACTGATGTTTAGAGATAATGCTAGCTTAGCTTAGGATGATGGCAGTTGATATGGCCAAAAGTGGATGTGTTTAAAGCAGTAAATGGTCCATAAAATATTTAAGGTATGGTGATAGATCAAATAGGAGGGCTAAGAGACAATGGGGTACCAAAGATGGATTGCAGATTTCTAATTTACATAATTCTTATATTTTGAAATTTTTTCTATAAATTTCTAAAGAGTATCATTTTTGAAACATTGATGATAAATGTCTTTTAGTGTAATCTTTTTGGCCTATAGTCTGTTTTAAATTGTGAGTGCACCTTTTTAGGAACTTAATGGCCAGACAAATTGACATTAAATATATTCCTTTTTGGATGAAATTGTTACAAATAAGGCTCTTTCAACAAAAGAAGTATCAGACCAGTGTCATGATCCACATGACCTTGCATTGCAGATTTCTGGACTTCACATAACTGAATGTGTGACTCAGACTTTTTTTTATTGGAGTAGAATTGACATACAATGTTATATTAGTCTTAGCTTCACAACATATTGATTTGACAATTCAACACACTACTCAGTGCTCACTAAGATAAGTGTAGTTACCATCTGTCATTATTCAACATTATTACAATATTATTGACTGTATTCCCTATGCTCTACTTTTCATCTCCATGACTTACTTATTCTGTAACTGGAAGTTTGTACCTCTTAATCCCCTTTATTTTGCCCATTCCCCAATCTACCTTGCCCTGGCAACTACCAGTTTGTTCTCTATATTTAAGAGTCTTTTTTATGTGTCCATTTGTTCTATTTTTTAGATTCTACATGTAAGTGAAATCATATGGTACTTGTCTTTCTATGCTTGATTTATTTCACTTAGCATAATACTCTCTAGGTCCATGAATGTTGTGCCAAATGGCAAGATCTCATTCTTTTTTTATGGCTGAGTAATATCCCACTGTATATATGTATACCACATCTTCTTTATCCATTCATCTATCAGTGGTCACTTAGGTGGCTTTTATACCTTGTCCATTGTAAATAATGCTGCAATAAATGTATGGGTGCATATGTCTGTTCAAATGATTGTTTTCACTTTCTTTGGGTAGATACCAAATAGTGAAATTACTGGATTATATGGTATTTCTATTTTTAACTCTTAGAGAAACCGCCATACTGTTTTCTACAGTGGTTGCACCAATTTACATTCCCACCAACAGTGTACTAGGGTTTCCTTTTCTCCACATCCTCACCAACACAGACCTCATATTTCTTTATACAGTATGTTGTTCATAAATGCATAGAGTTATTTCTCCAAGAAACCTGGCAGATTCAGACTGGGCACAAAGATATCTCTGGTCCTGGATTTCATTCTTTCTGTCTCTGGAATATATTCCTCAAAGTAAAATAATACTATAGAATGTATGGTGTAGATATCTCAGCTCTCTCAAGCTCTATAAGTGACGCTAGGGATTTTCATTATTCATTTGGCTTATGGGGTGGAAATAGTTCATCACGTGGGGCAAATCAGGAAAGAATTACTACAATCTCTCTTTGGTAGAGGACTTCCCCCAGCACTCTAGTCATTTTGGATATTTTAGAAGCTGTGAATTGAGGGATAAGTGATTGCCGTGGTCGTGGTTAGAGGTAGTCCAGCTGGTGCAGCTATCTCTGAACATGTAATAAGCCCTCTGAGAAGGGCCAGGCCTTGGCTATTGGTAAGTCTGTAAAATACCAGGTAATTAAGATCACTTTGCTTTTGATTTTGGACTCTGGTCACCATTTCTAGAACAGGAGGGAAAGACCTACACAATGATCTACTGCATTATCAATGAAATATTCAATTTTTCATGACATCACTTTCATTTATTTTATTATTTATTCCTTTTAACACCATTTCTGCCCCACCATAGATTGTCAAACCCTTTAATGTGTTAGATACATATCATTATAATTGCATATGTACTTGTAAATTGGTAGCATGGATTTGTTTGATAGATAGATTCCCAAAATTTTTATTAAAGTTGATTGCAATATTCTGTTTCTATAATAAGATTTGTCCACCTTACTCTGTCTATATCTAGATAACTAAATTGTTTTAGGGGCGCCTGGGTGGCTCAGTCATTAAGCGTCTGCCTTCGGCTCAGGTCATGATCCCAGGGTCCTGGGATTGAGCCCCGCATCAGGCTCCCTGCTCAGTGGAAAGCCTGCTTCTCCCTCTCCCACTCCCCCTGCTTGTGTTCCCTCTCTCACTGTCTCTGTCAAATAAATTAAAAAAAAAATTAAAAAATAAAAATAAATAAATAAATAAATAAATAAATAAATAAATAAATTGTTTTAAACTTCTCTCTACTACACACTACACTACACTGAGATGAACTTCTTTGTACATATCCCCTAATGGAATACTGTGTGAATTATACTGGGGTATGTACAAAGAAGGATTGCTAGGTTCCTAGGTCTTAGATTTTGTGGTGAATATGCATGTGTGTGATGCATATGTATATGTATACATGTTGAATTTTACTAAGTACTATAAGATTGTTGTCTATAAGTCTGTACTAGTATTTCTCACATCAAATGCAAATGCAACATGAATTACATTTTCCCACCTCTCTCTAAACAGTAGACAGAGTTTAAATTTTTAATTTTTGCAGACCTGGTGAGTGGGTGGTAATATCTTCTTGTATTTGATTCCCAGCAAATTTTTACATCTTTCTATATCCTTATTATCCATTTGAATATTATTTTATATGAGTTATATGTTCATAGTTTACCTATATTTTATAGCTTGCTCATTTCTATTTATTGCAATAATTTCTTTTGAAGTCTCTATATTAGTGCTTCTCAAATTTAGGGAGTGTAAGCATCTTCTTCCAACCTGTCAACTGAATCTTAACATCATCTATAATATCCACATTAAATAAATATGTGTATTTTTTAACTTAACTATTTTGATATAATTACAAATTCACATGTAGTAGTAAGAAATGATACAGGATAATTGGTTTCCTGTAATGATAACATCTTGCAAAACTCCACTACAAAATCACAACCAGGTTATTGATACTGAAATAGTCAAGATACATAATGGTTACATCATCAAAAAGCTCTTTTCTGTTGTCCTTTTATAGCTACACCCATCCTTCCATTCTTAACTCCTGGAACTAATTAATCTACTTCTATTTTTATACTTTTGTCCAGAGTGTTTTATAAATAGAATCCAACAGAATGTAAACTTATAGGGTTCTTTTTGTCACTCGACATAATTGTCAGGAGACTCATTTAAGCAGTGGCATGTGTCATAGTTGGTTCCTATTTATTGCAGAGTAGTGTTCCATCATATAGATACACCACAGTTTGTATAACCATTCACGCATTAAAGGGTATCTGGGTTATTTCCAGTTTTAGCTGTTATAGACAAATCTTCTATGAAGATTAGTGCCCAAGTTTTTGTGTGAACATAAATTTTCATTTCTTTAGGATAAAAGTCCAAGAGTGCAATTGTTGGATTGTATGATAATTGTATGTTTAGTTTTATAAAAAAAAAAAAACAGTCTGTTACTCAGAGTGGCTATGTCGTATATTCCCAGTATTCACCAGTATTGTTAAATTGATATATTTTTTTCCACCTTTGCCAGAATATGGTGTTGTCACTGTTTTGTTTTGTTTTAATTTTAGTTATTCTGATAGTTGTGTACTGATATGTTATTGTGGCTTAGTATTTGCATTTCCTTAAGGGCTAATGATGTTGAACACTTTTTTATGTATTTATTTACCATGCTCTATATCCTCTTGGAAGAAACGTCTATTTTTATCTTTTGCACATTTTCTAATTGCATTGTTTTTTGTTGGGTTGTGTGTGTGTGTTTTAGCTATTGAATTTTGAGAGTCATTTTTACATTCTAGATACTATTTTTTGTCTGATATGAAGTTTACAAATATTTTCTTCAAGTTGGAAATTTGTGCTTTCATGCTCTAAATAGGGTCCATGACAGAGCAAACAGTTTTAATTTATTATTTTTTCCTATTATGAATCACACTCTCTGCCTAGCCTTAGATCTCAAAGGTTGTCTCTTATATTTTTTTTCCTGAAAATTTTATATATTTATATTTTCATTTAAATCTGGATTCAGGGCCTCTGGGCAACTCAGTGGGTTAAGCATCTGACTTCAGCTCAGGTCATGATCTCAGGTTTCTGGAATTGAGTCCTACATCGGGTTCCTTGCTCAGCGGGGAGTCTGCTTCTCCCTCTCCCTCTGCCCCTCTGGCCTCCCCCCACCCTATTTGTGCTTTCTCTCAAACAAACAAGTCAATAAACAAACAAACAAACAAATAAATAAGTAAATCTGGATTCATTTTTTTGTTTTGTTTTGTTTTCCCACAAGTTTTTATTTAAATTTCAGTTAGTTAACATATGGTGTAATATTAGTTTCAGGAGTAGAATTTAGTGATTCATCACTTACAAATAACACCCAATGCTCACCACAAGTGCTCTCCTTAATACCCATCATCCATTTAACCCATTTCCCTCCACTACCTCCCTTCCAGCCACCTTCAGTTTGTTCTCTACAGTTCAGAGCCTGTTTTATCATTTGCCCCTCTCTCTTTTCCCCTCTATGTTTATCTGTGTTGTTTCTGAAATTCCACATATGAGTAAAATCATATGGTATTTGTCTTTCTCTGACTGACTTATTTTGCTTACTATAATACACTCTAGCTCCATCCACATTGTTGCAAATGGCAAGATTTCAATCTTTTTTTATGGCTGCATAATATTCCATGATATATGTATATCATGATACATGTATCACCTCTTCCATACATATACCACCTCTTCTTTATCCATTCAACAGTCAATGGACATTTGGGCTCTTTCCATAAGCTGGCTGTTATTGATAATGCTGCTATAAACATCAGGGTGCATGTATCCCTTTGAATCAGTATTTTTGTATCCTTTGGGTCAGTACCTAGTAGTGCAAATTGCTGGATCATAGGGTAGTTCTATTTTAACTTTTTGAGGAGACTCCATACTCTTTTCCAGAGTGGCTGTCTCAGTTTGTATTCCCACCAACAGTGTAAGAGGGTTTCCCTTTCTCCCCATCCTTGCCAACACCCATTGTAGTTTGAATTATATTTTATACAAAGGTCATGATCTGAATCGAGATTCTGGTTTTTTGTTTGTTTGTTTGTTTGTTTGTTTTGCGCAGGGTGGGAGAGAGCTAGAGATGTCTGGTTGTTCTAGCACTGTTTGTTGAAAAGGCTATCCTTTCTCCATTGGATTGCTTTTACATCTTTATCACAAATCAATTGAACATATTTATGTGCCCCTATTTCAGGATTCCCTATTTTGTTGCAATGATCTATGTGTCTATCCCTCTACCATAATATCCTTCTACCACACTTATCTTGTTTACAGTGCCTAGATAGCAGACCTCATCTCAAGTAAAGTAGTCCTCCCTCCCCCCCCAGTTTATTGTTCAAGATTTTAAATCTATTCTAGAGTCTATGTCTTTCCACATTAATTTTAGAATAAGTTTGTCTACGTCAACAAAAAAAGCCTTACTAGATTTTTATATGAATTGTATAAGGCTTTAAATCATTTTAGGGAGAAGTGACATCTGTACTAAGTTGAGTCTTCCAATATTTTTCGCCATTTATTTTGGTCTTCTTTGATTTCTTTCATCACCTTTTAAAAAAACTCATTGTACAGATTCTATACATGTTTTGTTAGGTATATAACTAAGTATTTTAGGTTCTTTGGCATGATTATAAATAGTATTATGCTTTGAATTTTGGTTCCCACTTGTTAATTGTTTCTATGCAGGAATGTGATTGATTCATCTGTGTCCTTGCATCCTGCAAAATTGCTGAACTAACTTATTAGTTCCAGGAGTTTTTTTTGGTAGATTTATTGGGATTTTCTATATAGACAATCATCTACAATTATGGACTGTTTCATATCTTTCTTTCCAATCTGTATTCCTTCTATTTTTTTCTTATTGTAGTGGTTAGAACTTCTGATGCTAGGTTAGATAAGAGTGGTATGAGCAAATACCCTTGACATATTCCAGATCTTAAAAGGAACACATTCTGTCTTTCACCATTATGAAGTTAGGTATAAGTTTTCTGTAGATGCTCTAGTTCCTTTCATTCTTAACTTGGTAAGAGTTTTTGACATTAATGAATATTGGATTATACAAATATTTTCCATATCCATTAGTATGATTATATTATTTTTCTATATTAGTTTGTTAATTACATTGGTTAATTTTCAAATATTGAGCCAGCTTTTTAAACTTGGAATAAACCTCACTTGGTCATGATCTATAATTGTTTATGTAATGCTGAGTTTGATTTGCTAATACTTTGTTGAGGACTTTTGTATCTATGCTTATTAGAGATGTCAGTCTATTCTTCTCTTTTTTTTTTTTTTTTTTTGAGATGTCAATCTATTCTTGTTTTTTGTACTGTTTATACGGTTTTGTATCAAGTACTATTGTCATCAAAAAATCAGGAAGTATTCTCTTCCTCTTTTTCTCAGAGATTTTATAAAATTGGTTTTAATTCTTTAAAATGTTTGTGTCTATGGGGCACCTGAATGGCTCAGTCAGTTAAATGTCTGCCTTTGGCTCAGGCCATGATCTCAGGGTCCTGGGATCTGGCTGTTTTGGGGTCCCTGCTCAGTGGGAGTTTGCTTCTCCCTCTCCCTCTGCACCCCCATGCTCTCTTTCTCTCTCAAGTAAATAAAATCTTTAAAAAAATAAAATGTTTGTGTCCATTGAAACAAATTAATCAATTCCGTCTTTTCTTTCTTTCTTTGTTTAGTGTGTACTTCTAGAAATTTTTTTAAAAAGAAATATTTTCCAATCTCTGATTCAAAAAGATATACTGCAAAACTTTACTTTTCATACTTAAGCTTTTACCTGCCATGATTCCTAGTTTATATGTTGTATTAGGAAATATTTCATTTTTTATAGTGTGAGCTAGTTTACCTAACTCTATTTACTATTCTGTTTTTTCAATTTTTTCTTTAAATTTCTTTAAATTACAGTTAGTTAACATATAGTGTAATATTGATTTCAGGAGTAGAATTTAGTGATTCTTCACTTACATGTAACACCCAGTGCTAATATCCTTAATACCCATCATCCAGTTGGCCCATCCCCCCCTTTCATTATTAATTTGCCTTTCTATGTTAATAGCATTAACATTCTTATGTCGTTTCCATATAAATCTGGACCTGTTCCATTGATATATTTATGCTTCTATTGTAGTGTTTTATGATTTATTATAATAGCATTTATATCTTCATAAATAATAGGTCAATTCCAGCTTCTCTGGTATTTATCTAAATTTTAGATCTCCATCTATTGTTAGCCTTTCCTTTAAATTTTAAGATACAGTTTTTCAAAATGTCCAAGTCAAAATTTTGTTGCCTTTATATTAATATTGAAATAATTGATAACATTGTCCTATTCCTCAGTATATTATGTATTTCCATTTATTCAAATCTTCTATGTTCTTTAAGAAAGCTTTAAAGTTATCTCTCAAAAATTTGTCTTGTAATGAAGATTTGTGTTTCCTCCCCTATTTATTTATTCAGTAATTAATTTATATACATCTTTTTTCAAAAAATATAAGTGGGCAAATGTTGGTTGTTTTCCTATATAAGTTACACATTCAAGCTTTCAGGTATTACTGATGATTCTTTCCTTGACTGAAATTGAGTTGGGTAAAACTTGCTTGTTACTTTTACAAAATAAAGAACTTTTCTAGAAGGGAAGTTGGGGGATGGGAAAGGATCAAGAGAAGAAAGTATGTAGATTAATTTCGTGTGAAGATCATTGTTAATATTTCTATGATTTATTGCTTGACACAATTGGCTCAACTTACATATGTCACAGTGATTTCCGCTCTATTTAACCTAAAAAGCCATTTAACCTGAGCTATTATTCCTCTTCATTTCAGGCTAAACTCAGAAATAGCTTTGATTTGTCCTCACTCCCATAATTGCTATATGAAGACCTCAATGCTTATTTTAAAAATCAATTAAGGGAGTTAGTTATGTGGAAGAAATGTGAAATGTGAAGAAGTTTGGCTTTAAACTGATGTATAGCTAGTGTTAAGGCTGCTGTTGCTATGACTTCCTTGGATTACAGTTGCCAGACCAGTCTCTACAAGTCTCCATATCATCTGACTCTCCTTATTTATATGACCTCTTATTTTGTTTCTCTTACTAACTTGTTACATCAGTCTTTCAGTTACTCGAACACTCCATGCTTGTACCTGTTTTAGGATTTTTGCACTTAACTCTCTCCCCTTTCGGAATGGTGTTCCTAGATAATGTTGATGTTCACTATCTCTTTCTCCCTTCTGTGTATATTCTAAGGTACTTTCCCAGTGAGTCCTTCTTCCTTTATTATCCTACATTATAATAACTCTCCCCTTTAGTAACAATGTCTAAATTCTTTCCTGCTTTATTTCTCATCATATAATTTATTACCATGTAACATACTATATGTATTTGTTGACTATTTCTCCTCACTAGAATGTAAGCTACGTGAGGGCATGAGTTAGTATTTGTTTCTTCACCTGTGTATCTACAACACCTAGAGTAGCTCTGGATACTTAGAAGGCACTCAATAAATGTTAGCCATTTTTTAAAGGTTTATAATCAAATAACTATTTATATGGCTCTTCTAGATTTATACTACCGTGCAACAAAATTTATATATATATATATGGATATATATATATATATATATATATATATGATAGTATCATATATTTACTTATAATTTTGCACACCAATAAGAGATAAATTGAAGTGGATGTATATCCTTTATATTTATATTTCCTAAGTGTGTATATACGTCTCTGTGTGTGTGTGTGCGTGTGTGTGTTTGTAGTTATAATTGATTAAACTAGCAATGGTTACTTATTTTTACAATGGTAACTTCCCATTAGAGATGAATGTAGTATAAGCTATGAACCTTTCAGGGTGCCTGAGTGGCTTAGTCAGTTAAGTGTCCAACTCTTGGTTTTGACTCAGGTCATGATCTCAGGGTTGTGAGATCGAGCCCCATGTCAGGTTCCACGCTGGGCCTGGATCCTGCTTGAGATTCTCTCTCTCCCATTGCCCCTCCCTCCACTTAGCCTTGCTCTCTCATACTCTCTCTCTCTAAAAAAAGAATAAATTAAAATAAGCTATGAACTTTTCAGCATAAAGATGAGCCCTGAAAAAAAAAAATTCTCTGCAGAAACTCTCATCTTTTCTCTCTTCCAGTTTCCTTTCACCTGAAACTAAAGACCATAATTTTTGGTCAAAAATTCTGTGATAGTTCACCTCTTAAAAAAATAAAGGAGAAGTGTAGAAGACAAGCTCATAGTTTATAAACAAATATGACTGCCTTTCTAGGTTGTAATTTTATTATGAAAACCAAATATATTTTGGATGAATCTAGATAAGATTTCAAGGAATTGGGGGGGAATAAATAGTTGGTTTATGTTGTATCTGACAGAATTTTTCTCTTTTGTAAACATAAGTAAGCACAGGATACTCTCCGAGGGACCATAAACATACATTGTACATAGCTGTTGAGAAATCTGACTCTTGTGTCCTTCTGATGGTGAGATTGCAAAGTTGTCCTTTTCTTTAACTCATTTGGCCATCTTTTATTGTAGACATGACCTTCACACTTTGTATGTGTGTATTGGAGGATAGACAAGTATGAATATTATTCTTTTTTAGTTTTGCTAATATATTTTCTTTTCCTTTGTTGAGGTTCAGATTCATTGTATCTTTCACGAGAACTTAGTTAAGAATAGCACTCAGCAACTTCTTTGGATATTCTCCAAATTTCAGCATATTCTGTCCTTTTTAAGATTTAGAGCAGGTCAGCAAAACTTGCTATTTCAATTTGATTTCACAATTTTATAATTCACTTCCAAAACTTTGCCATCATTAGTGTTCAGTTGTGCAAGTTGTTAAGCTAATTTTCTTCACTTGTGACCTATCCTTCTATACAGTGATTTGTGATATGGGGACTAGAACTCTGCAAACTTCAGTTCTGCTTTGTCAGCTTATTTCTTGTTAGGCTCTGCCAACAGAAGGAAAATTGGGAGGCTGGAAGAGAAAGGAATAATTTCTTTCTCTTTGCTTCTTTAGACTTTCCATTCCTGTAAACGGCACACAGCCTTGGTTCTTCAAGTCAGCAATGGCAGGTTCGTTGCAGTCGCAACTGTTGGGAATTTTTTCAATACTTGAACTTATGACCTTTTAATTATACTGGCATGAAGTGGCCAGCATCCCTCCTCAGAAGTCTGATTTCCAGGCCTTAGAGCCCCTTTTCTAAGCTCTGAGATACAGCACCAGACAAATAGCACCCCTGGGACATTGGAGTTCAGTTTAGGAAGACCCCTCTTCAAACTTCAAAGGTTTCAGTAATCCCAATCTCTTCCCCTCATTGTCCTAGCTCTAGGGGTGACATCTGCTTCCTACAGTTGTTTCCAACATAATACCTTAGTTTCTCTTTTAATATGTCTAAATTTTTCAATAGCTATTTAACCATTCTTTATATAAAGTTCTCTCTGTTAAAAGAACTGGAATGGTAATAATTTGGTATGGTGACAGATGGTAACTAGAATTATTGTGGGGATCACTTTGTAATGTATAAACATGTTGACTCACTATGATGTACACCTGAAACTCATAGGATATTTTGGGTCAATTACACGTCAATAAAAATAAAAGAACTTCTGTGATTTATGTCTCTTGACTAGACGATCACTGACACAAATGCCCTTTAGTATCTTCCTTTCCATCTCTTTTTGGATATTACTGAATGTCTCTTTAAGATATTATAGTAAACATCAATGATTTTTTAAAAGAATAGACAAACTAAAGAACAGAAGGGCATTCTTTTCTGGTTTCTTGCTCAGTGAGATTTTATGAAACCTTTAGTGTAATTTAGTCTATGTAGGTTGTATCTATTTTAAGATTTTGAGCTATTGTAAACATCTCCTTTTCAACTTATTTCTTTTGTTCTAAATTGATAATAATTATTAATAATGAAATATATATCTTCTCTTAGTAGATATGGAATTAAGTGGTATTTATTATTTTACTCTCATGGTATAAACATATCATATGCCAATCCCATTCTACCACTACTTACTGAAATATAACTATTAGCTCATTTCTGAATGTCCATTCTCAAGGGAAAAAGGTTAATAGAAGGAAAATAGCATATTATTATCTCCAGATGAATTGCCTTTGGAACAAACTGGTTTTCATAAAGAAATAAAATTTGAAATTAGATTATGCTTTTTCCTAGATCCAACTACATGAGAATACATTTTCTAGTGTTGATCCAAAGGACTTATAGTCAGAAGCACACAAACAATTTTTTTTTGACAGAAGAATCAGTAATCAAATAATTAACATATTTAAAAGAATCTGAAAACTCATTCTGGGCCAGCCAAAACTCATTCTGGGCCAGCCAAAATAATAATCATAAAAAAAAAAAACAACTGGCCCAAAACAACGAAGTTCAAAATGTTCCCAACTTTCTCTATTAGATAAAGTCTTCAGCTATTTCTTTTTTTTTCTTTTTTTTTTAAAGATTTTATTTATTTATTTGAGACAGAGAGAATGAGAGAGACAGAGAGCACATGAGAGGGGGGAGGGTCAGAGGGAGAAGCAGGCTCCCTGCCGAGCAGGGAGCCCGAAGCGGGACTCGAACGCGGGACTCCAGGATCATGACCTGAGCCGAAAGCAGTCGCTTAACCAACTGAGCCACCCAGGCGCCCCAAGTCTTCAGCTATTTCAAAAGCATTTATGTTTCAATAACATAGCTCTGGGTTAATGCATCAGTAATTTTTAGTAAGTAAGCATCTATATTCAGAGGATGTTCTCCACTGAGCAATGATAGTTCATCTGCTTATAAAAAATACCTCCAATACACTATAAAATCAAGTAGTTCTAAAAGTGTCTTTATATATAATTTGTTCTTTACCAATTATGTTTGAAAGAGACTCATGTTTAGGAAAACTTACATCAATATCAAGTTGTAGATTAAATATGTGAATTAACCTCATTTATCCTTATGATAGTTCATCAAGGATCCATTAGGAAAGGGGCATCTGGGTGGCTCAATCATTAAGCATCTGCCTTTGGCTCGGGTCATAATCCCAGGGTCCTGGGATTGAGCCCCGCATCAGGCTCCCTGCTCCACAAGAAGCCTGCTTCTCCTCTCCTATGCTCCCTGCTTGTGTTCCCTCTCTCGCTGTGTCTCTTTCTGTCAGATAAATAAATAAAATCTTAAAAAAAAAAAAAGAATCCATTAGGAAAAATGAAACTATTGTATCATTTTAAAGACTTTCCTTTATAATATAATGGCTTGAGAATAAACATATATAGAGTTTATATCAGTAATATATCTCAAATATACAATAAAGAACATGATGGAAAAATTACTTTTTAAAGATAATAACTACCAAAAATTATTTTGACAATTCAGTTATTGAGTAATGATTAGAAGAAATGAGGTTTGGCTGGGTTTGAATCAAGTGTGCACAAAGTACATTCTCTTTGAACAAGATCTTTCTCCTTCCATGCTATACTCTGAATATTATCTCTCGAGAACATGTTTCGACTAATACAGAGTAGAAATAAGACATAAACAAAATAAGTTGCAAATCAAATTGGAAAAATGAGAAAAGTTTTTTCAAACCATGTTATAAGATATAATATTTGAACCTCCAATTGAGGTATACAACACTTGAAGATTTTAGGGGAGAAGGCTTCATTAAGTTATAGATTTGATAGCTTGACATATTTGAAATATATTGAAAATATAAGGAGCAGACAACATGGCTCAGGAAGAAAGCATAGAGACAAGTAGTGGGCAAAACATGAAACTTCAGGAAATGCAAATATTTATAAGGTTAGAAGATGAGGGAAATCAACAGACAATGGGAAAGAGTAGTCAAGAAGGTAGAAGAACCTAGAGAGGGTGGTTAATTGTACATAATTTAGTAAATTAGTAAGAGTGTTGTAAGAAGGAATTACGAAGTGTTATGTATTATAAGGAGGCAAGTTTCCAAGAAAACTGAGAATTGTTCATTTAATGATTTAAAAGCCTTATCAGCAGCCTTTACTGAAATTATATTAGGAGACATTATGTGTCATAATAATAATTTAAGTGGAACAAATTAAGATAGAATAAAATAAATATTTTTAGAAAAAGAATGTAGCTCTTAAACAGGAATAAATGTAGATAATCCAGGAGCACTGAATTCAAAACGATTTAAATGGAGTGCATGTTGAAGGCTTTTCTCAAGATTTTTTCCTCAAATAAATATATCCCAAATTTGAACTTTGAGACATGGGGAAATCCTGAATAGAGTGGAATTATCTCTAGTCTCAGTACTTTGGAGACTCTTATTCACCTGTTTGTTGTATTAATTTCTAGAACCTGGTAGAATTGTAACAACAAAAGATGGAGCCCCTTTGAGGGTGATGTTTTCTATTTTGTACTGTGTACTATATCAGAGCACTGCAATGCTGTTTATTGTAGTCTCTGGCATTTTCTTCTTGGAATTGGTTTGGATAAAGGCATTAAAAGAGCTCTGATAATCTCTATTTTTATCTCCCCAAAGAAATGTTAAAAAGGACTTGGTAGAAAAACACACCAAAGATAATGCTTGCTAATATGGCAATAAAGCCTTGCCTAGCATCCAAACCCATGATGAAATTAAACAATTGTATTTGCTGCCTAACCTCATTTTAAACAATATTTTTTCTTCCCTATGGGAGAAATATATAAAATGTAATCATCTTTTCATTATGACATTGCAGTTTGTATGTCTTATGAATCCCTAGTGTAAGTATTCTAGAGCCCTATATATCAAAGAAAAGTAATTGAAATATTTTTGCTCCTGATATCTTCCCCTCTCTTCCTTAATATAATTTCAGTAAGGTAGTAAGAATTCTCTTTTACCAGTCTTTGAAAAGAATTGTTCTAGCATGAGTGGTCACTTTAAAAAAGAACACCAAATTCTTAAATCTATTTTATTATATCTCAGGTTTTAATAGTGAAAACTCTTTCAAACATTATATTTAGGCTTGTTCTACCTTCAAATCTAGTTGCTTTTTGGTGGTACCAACTGAGGCCTGTGAGTATTCCTTTATAACTTTTATCACATTTTGTAGAGTTTTTCTTTGTTTTTTACTCTACAAGACTAGGAGCAGCTTGGGCAAAAAGGCTGTGATTATTCATATGTGTCATGAGCTACCATAAGCCCAGTATATGTTGAAGAAAATGTAAATGTAGAAATAAATTGTGGGTTGAGATGGAGCTCTAATTTATAGAGATAGATGATAGATAGATTAGATAGATAGATGATAGATAGATAGATATAGATAGATAGCAACATTTGCTTTTTAACAAAACACAGTCTTAATAAAATGAAGTTTTACAGTTTCTACGAATGATTAAAAAACATACACAATGTGTTTAGAATTTTCCTTAGAGAAGTACAACTACTCCATTTACATTCTTGTTGGGAAGGCTATTCTTTTGTTGGAAAGACGATTCTCATTAATTAAACAAACACTCTGAAAGGCAATGAGGAAGAGAATAAAATAATCAACTAGCCAGTCCGATCAACTACATAAAACTTGGCAATAAGCAAGATGATGAATGTACCAACAAATAAAGACTGTTGAGGAGATGGTATTTCAAACTACAGTAAAACACCCACATATCAAAATACAGATTGTGGGGTAATGGTGAATAAATCCAACTCTCTGGCCAGCCCAAATTCTCAAAAAGGGGCAGGAGGAGTGAAAGCCGATTTCTTCTTAGTAGTGATGGGGGCAGTAGAAGGAAGTGTTAGATGGTGGTCTGGTGACCATTTCAGTCTTCTCAGTTCATTGTACGGTATACATTGTAACATCAGTCCTTTTCCTACTTGGCCTAATATATAAAAACAAATAAATGACAATATTTTCCCTATTTCTTTTACCACATAGTAACTGGAAGGGCAACTGAAAAAATGATTGATTTTGTTAACCATGCAGAACCATGACCCGACATTTTATACAGTTGAATTTTTGGACTTTACTTACTGAGTTATGGCAGGGTTTCATCATTTACACAATTTAAATAAATTCCAATCATACCAAAATTATTTCATGGGTAAACTGTTTTTTAACTTGCAATATGTCTTTGTAAATTAGAAAAATTTCATACTATCCTCACTGTCTTAAAAGTAAACAATACTGTGATTGAAACAACCTTTAACAAATTGAAACTTACACAAGTATTTCCCCAAGAAACAAATTTCAGTCTGGTTGAATGTACCCAAATATAATTTTGGTTTACTTAAATAAATACTTTAATTTGAAAATTTTTTCCAGGGCACATGTGGTCATATAGTAATTAACATATAATGCTGTTCCTCATAACAAAGACTCCTTTTCAATAAATATTATGTTACTGAAAGAGTAAGAATTAGAAAATTTAATTTTATATGGGGATTTTAAAAAGTAAATTTTGAGAGTATTAAATCCATATATCAGCACTGAAAGAATAAAATATTAACTTCAATTATATCCTTGAAGATAGTCATTAAAGGAAAACAAACCAATGAACAGTAAACACAACACAGGTGAGGTTTTTTTTTTTAAGTGGCCAAAATAATTTTTCATTACTTTTTATCACACATTAGTTTCATGTTTAAAATTATTGCCCCAAATGTAGCCTACTATTGAATTTTCAATATATCTAAGACAATAGTAATTGACAATACTAATTTTGTAATGTGATAAAACGGCATTACAGCATTTGCCCAAGGGCTGAATGGGCAATTATTTAATATGTTTACTACAAAGCTTAATTTCTTTTAATGTGTCTCAAATGGGCTTCATGTTAATTTTCACTTTTATGTAAGGAAAGTTTAAAATAATTCATTATTTTAAAAATTCTCTAAATATATCTACAAGTTTTGTTTTGAGATTCAGTTTTACGTAGACAGTTAACACAACAGAAAATCACAAAAGAAAAACCTAAGCTATCATTAGTTTTCTGTTACGCAAATACAAAACAATTCCTTCATAAGCAAGACAGCCTGTAAAATTAGCTACTGACGAAGCAGAAACTTATGCAGAGAACACAGTTTTGTGTATTTAGGAGAGAATACATTTTGACTGGATTTGGAATGTTTTTCTGGGCAATCATTACAGTTAAACATATTAAACTCTTTCTCCTCTATGTCAAAGTTAATTTATAGTTCACTTGCAGAAGAATCTTTATAGTTAAATACAACTTTGTGAGAGCCAATGGCTGTTGCTTAGTCATTTGTTTTTATAGAGATCTCATGTTGTATTTCAACAGCACTGCACTATTCAAAAATCAACTGTATTCCTTTTTAATCAAGGGAGAGGGTTTTTTTCATCATAACAGGAAAAAATTCAGATTGAATGATTTAGAAACATCTTTGTCTGTATCTTCCAAACCTGAAACATCTTCATTTGGCTCCCTCTTTTGTTCTCTGTCATTTCCCTGGAAAGTTTTTTTAGTCTCCTTTCTGGATCCTTCTCATCATTCCATCATCTAAATGTCAGATTAACCCTAAGTGTTGGCTTCATCCTTGGTTTTCTTGTCTTGTCTTAACCCTCACCCCTGTCCAATCCTATGACAGTGAGGATGTTTAAATTTATATTTCTTCCTCCAATCTCCTCACTAGCCTCATACTTCTAAGTCTCTACTTGACATCCACATGAGGCGTTTAATGCATAGCTCAAACTAAACTCACTCCAAACAAAACTTTCATTTCTCTACCTTCCAATTGACCCCTCTCTTATTTTGGAAAAATAGTTCACTTTTCATGCATTAACTCTGGTAAAAAAAAATAATAATAATAATCTAGGAATCTTCCTGACAACTACTTTCTCATTGCACACATTTAATCCATTAGGAAAATTTCCCAGCCCTACCTTCAGACTGTATCCAAAATCTGACCACTTCCTACACGCTCTATTGTTACCTACCACCCTTGTGATAGAAGTGTAAACCTACTGCCTGAATCTCAGTTCTAGGGAGGACTCTTTAGGGAATGACAAAGAGGATAGCAAAGAAGATAGTCAGCAGACAGCCTCTACCTGTTAGCAACCTCAGAATCTGTCTCAGCTGCCAATCCTAAGGACACTCCCTTCCCAGGGAAGCTCACATCTTCATCAGATGGCTGAGTGAATGGGAGGTATAAAGCTTAATGTTTTGTCCTTGTCATCTAAATGCAGGATGCTCTGTTATATACATTCCAGAGCATTTTAATGAGACTCTATACTGAATAATGAATAATAAAATGTAAAGTGCTCACTGATATGTTCTTTGAATTATCCAAATTTTAATGATATTTTTGACTGTGTGTATATTTTAGACTCCTGAGAGTTTTGTCCCTTGGTAAGACTATAGCAAGGTGCTGATATTATTTCAGTGATGTTTTAACTTCCATTGCTTGAAAAATCATGTTAGTTATCACCAGCAATGGAAATATCATTGCCACTACCATCTCTAGAAGCCTTATTTTTTGGCAATTTTGAGAGATGCATTGGTACAAAACAATAGAAAGATATGGTGTGATAGTTTTATAAAATTATTAGTTTGAAAAATAATTATTCCAAGTAACTTCACTTCATTACTTCTTTGAGGTTGTTCCTAAAAATATAAAACATTTGGATTGTCTCATTTGTTTATTAAATCTTATTTCCTTATAAAAAAAAATGTAACTAAAAGCCCGATAGGGTTAGACTTCCAGGAATAAACTGTCAAATTGAATAGTTAACTATTCTTATCTTATTTGAAAGTCTACAACTTTTATTCCCTGAAGCCATTTCCTTTAGTAGCTGACATGCTTCTGTAGCTACCATGTCATGCCAGGGGAAAACTAACTACATCTAAAACAGAATATGAAAAAAAAAATGTTGTTTGAGGTATAAGCATTTTCTAAATCTGAATTTAAACAGCTAAAATGAAGAGATAAAAAGAACAGAATTATAATCACTTATGTGAGGTTTTAAAAAATATTTCTTAAGTATCTCCTTATTTAGTTAATACTTTTTATTTATAATTGTGGGAAAATATAAACTATTTACAGAAGCTCATTATCAAGTAAATGGGGTGTTTATCATATTGTTTCAGTCAGTTGACCAGATGAGCAATATATAGTTGCAATTATAGTTTTTCAGATAATCAAAATATTTTTATAATCAGTGTTCTTATAATTATATGCTCTGTGATGAGTTGCTTTATGGACTATATATACCAGGTTCATTTTTTTCTGCAATATAATCCTTAAGTCTATTCAATAATATTTTCACCTCTTGAGTTCAATATAAATAGTTGGGGGCTGGTGGGAAGTAAATGAAGGAGGAGATAACTTCCCTTACTTTTATAGATTTTTTTTTTGTACTTCTAAGATTTTGATTAGCTCATTCACAATTACATAGAAACACCTATGTGAAACTATCCCATATGCTTCAAGGCAAAAACTATCCTGTATACTTCCCTGGCAAAAATATCCTGTAAGTATACCCTGAAAAGAAAACCCTCCTGAAGGAATTTAGAAAACATAGATTGCAGAATATCAGAATTTTTATTTAGGGACAACCTCTTTCTATAATAGCTATAGGATCCACTCCCAACATCCACCCCTAAATGAGGAAAAACATTTTTTCTGTCTTCCCTCTTTCCCAGTCTGTGTCTCAGATTGATGGATTCCCTCTTCAAGGAGATTCCCTCTCCCAGAGGAAAAATTAAGTTCAACATATGTCCCTCCGGTGGTGCCCTAGTAACATATTTGTCTTATCATAAAATTTTAAATTGCTTATTTCTATTCAGAGCTTAGCTGTTCAGATGTTTGGGTTTCCAGAAAAGCAGTTTTCCTTATTAATGACTTCAGTTTCTTTTGTTAACTAGATACTTTGTCATTTATAAAATGGTATCTTGGAAACTACTACAGTGAAAGAATAGTTTATTCTTTATATATACAAGGCATAAATCAGAACTAATGATTGTTTTAAACCACTTAAGGATACATATCACAAAACGACGCAAAAATGCCCAGTTCCAAATGTTATACAGTTAAAAAATGTGCTCTTTGCTTCCATTGGGGTAGTAGGAAAGGGGAACTTTAAAACAATACTATTAAATCCAATCAATTTATGGCATCTTTGATTGAGTCCCTTAAATGAAAAATATGTACAAAATATGCCCAGTATGCTCAATCTACCTAAGCAATTCTGTGGCTGGTGATATTCATATAGGGATCCTCTCTTCACTCCACAGGATTTTATTGATATTGAATTTAGAAATTTAATATGCCTTAGTATTTATCTTTACATGTAATATTTCCAGATGATGATACCTCATTCCACTGATGTATAGGCATGCCTTGTTATATTGACCTTCACTTTATTGCACTTTACAGATACCATGTTTTTATAAATTGAAGGTTCGTGGCAACCCTGCATGGAGCCAGTCTATTGGCTCCATTTTTCCAACAACACTTGCTCACTTTACCACAGCATGGTAATTCTCACAATATTTCTAACTTTTTAATTATTATTATATTTATTATGATCTGTGATCAGTGATTTCAGTTGTTATTATTGTAATATTTTGGGGGTGCCATGAATGACACATACATCAGACTGCGAACCTAATGTTTTGTGTGTTCTGACTGCTCCACCAGCTGGTTGTTCCCCCATTTTTCTCCCTCTCTTTGGGCCTCTCTCTTCCGTGAGGCACAACAATCTTGAAATTAGGCCAATTAATAACCCTACAATGGCCTCTAAAGTATTCAAGCAAAAGGAAGATTTTCACCCCTCTCACTTTAAATCAAAAGCTAGAAACGATTAAGCTTACTGAGGAAAACATGTTGAAAGCCAAGATAGGCTGAAAGCTAGGCCTCTTGCACCAAACAGTCAAGTTGTGAATGCAAAGGAAAAGTTCCTGAAGGAAATTAAAAGTGCTATTCCAGTGAACACGAGAATAACAAAAAAGCAAAACAGCTTTATGCTGATATGGAGAAAGTTTTAGTGGTTTGGATAGAAGATCAAACCAGCCACAACATTTCCTTAAGCCAAAGCCTAATCCAGAAAACTCTCTTCATTTCTACGAAGGCCAAGAGAAGTAAGGAAGCTACAGAAACAAAGTATGAAGATAGCAGAGGAAAGGAAAGAAACAAAGAAGCTGTCTCTATAACATAAAAGTACCCTTCTTATCACCCTTAATTATGTGTTATATTTAAACATTTCAAATTCTATAAATGTCTAATCATCTTTCCATTGTGTGTTTAATTGTTGAGGTTTTTTTTTGTTTTTCTTTTTTTTTGCAACAAATCTTTGGCAGATGATTGTGAGACAGATATATGAAACAAGGTAGATAAATGAATATTGTACAGCTGAGCAATGAGGGTGGGGGCAGAGAAAGTAGTGAAAGTGGGACTTCCTTAGTAAAGATGTGCCGGTTGTTTCCCAAGTCATTTAAAAATGTTTGCGTTATAGCAGTTTTTTAAAAAGTGCAATAGTTCTGTGATTGCAGAGGGGAAAAAAAAATGCTGATGTAGAAGCTGCAGCAGTTACCTAGGGGATTTAGTGAAGATCATTAATGAAGGTGGCTACACTAAACAATAGATTTTCAATGTAGATGTAACCTTCTATTGCAAGAAGATACCATCTAGGACTGTCCTAGCTCAAGAGGAGAAGCCAATGCCTGGTTTCAAATCTTCAAAGGAGAGCTGACTCTCTTGTTAGGGGCAAATGCAGCTGGTGACAAGAAGTTGAAGCCAGGGCTCATCTACCATGCTGAAAATCCTAGGGCCCTTAAGAGTTGGGCTAAATCTACTCTTCATGTGCTTTATAAATGGAACAACAATACCTATATGACAGCACATTTCTTTACAACATGGTTTACAGAATTGGTTAAGCCCACTGTCGAGACCTACTGCTCGGAAAAAAAAAAAATCATTTCAAAATATGACTGCTCATTGATACTGTACTTATTCACCCAAGAGCTCTAATGAAGATGTATAATGAGATTAATGTTTTCATGCCTGTGAACACAGCTTCCATTCTGTAGCCCATGGATATTGAAGAGATACATTTTGTAAGGCTATAGCTGCCATAGAGTGATTCTCTGATGGACCTGGGAAAAGTAAATTGAAAATCTTCTGGAAAGGAGTTGTCATTCCAGATACCACTAAGAACATTTGTGAGTTGGGAAGAGGTCAAAATATCAACATTCACAGGAGTTTGGAAGAAGTTGATTCCAACCCTCATGAATGACTTTGAGGGGTTCAAGACCTCAGTGAAGGAAGTAACTGCAGATGTGGTGGAAACAGCAAGAGAACTAGAATTAGAAATGAAGACTGAAAATGTGACTGACTTGCTGAAATCTCATGATGAAATTTGAACAGATGAGGAGTTCGCTTCTGACAGATGAGCAAAGAAAGGGGTTTCTTGAGATGGAATCTACTCCTGGTGCAGATACAGTGAAGACTATTGAAATGACAACAAAGGATTTAGTTGCACTATACAACTACTGGACCTTCCTTAGATGTCTGGCCTTTAGGTTTGCTCTCAGTTCTGTGGGGTTCAGTGCATCCTTGGGCTGACCACCAGGACTTTTTCCTCTATATCAAGTCCACCTTTCATCTCAGCTTGTTGTAGTCTTGTGTTTTTCCCTCTTTCATACTTAAAATACTGTCCAAATTTTGTATGTTGAAGAATAGTCTCTATAAACTCTTCTGTAGCAAACCACAGAATCTTTAGCTCCCTGTGGACCTTTCCTCAGGAAAACTTTCTAGATGCCACCTTCTTGTCCTCTTACTTAGATGTCTCATCAGCCAGTGCCTTTTCTCACAAAACAGCCATTTCAATCTATTCTTTGCTTCCCGAAGTCATGTCACCTAGAATTCCATTTCCCTTTTTCCCTTTTCTCTCCTTATATAGCCAAAGAGAAATTAAAAGTTGTATGCTAACTGTGGGAATCCAGAATCTAGGCCATACCGGGAAGGAAAGGGCGGCATTTTGTGTGGTTAGAAGGGAATTTGATCATGAGAAATCATGTTAACATGCTCATTGTAATCAGAATGCACTAATGGAAGACAAATTGGCTTCCTCCTCTTTTTTTTTTTTTTTAATCCTGAGAACTTGAATTTTTGCATGGTTATTGTTTTTTTTTTTAAAAAAATCTAAAATGATTATTTGAGGCCCTGAAGGAAGTGGGGCTAGACTGAAGAAGGCTGTTGGAAAAAAAAAAAAATCACCATCAAGTGAATCTTTGAAAACTTTTAAATTTCATTGGACCCTATGGCTATCTCTAAAACCTCAAAGCAGAGGGATGAAAGAATCAATAATAATTTATTCTTCTAGCAGAATCTGGCCCATTTTAAAATAATATTTTCTCTTATTATCTTTTATCTTGGTAATCACATGCATTCAATAGGAATCAGTTTCTAGGTTATTTCAAAACATTTGCAGATAGTTTACAAAGTAAGCCAACAGAAATATCATGCAGAGATGTGTATGAGATACCCCACAAATGAAAAATAAACAGAGGCTGCTAAAAAAGAATGATAGATTAAATGAAACTTAAAGCTGTAGAGCACCAGAATTCTTCAGGTGAAAAGACAAACAATATACATATTTTTTTATTATATCTTACCTGTGAAGTTATCTAGAGACTTTATTCATAACAAGTATATAGCCTTTCTATGGGACTATTTGGCCCATCCCTGATGTAATCCAAAGCAAGTTTTCTTTCAATCCACATTTATTATTTCAGTTAAAATAATTTTTTAAAATTTAGTTATATTATTATTTAAAGAATAAAAAGAATTCCTAATGCATCTGCTAATCAATTTAGAAAACATAGTAAAGCTCTTTTGCAACTGGAATTAAGATTTTGTTTTAAACAAGTAAAACTGTCAACGAGAGTGGTCCTATTTAAATCATTCTAGCTACCCCACTAGCTTTCATTTATCAGATTGTCAGATTTTTGTGTGAGATTCTGAAATTGGGGTATGACATAGGTGTTCTATGTCAGACCACTTACTATATAGCCTGTTCTACTTCATGGAGTGCTTGCCTTTTAGAATGCCAAGAAATGTACTGAATGTATCCTACAGTGTATTACATGTTAATATTATGGCTAAAACTAGTAGTTAAATCTAGTTCTGATCTATAGTTTCTTGGCTGACACTTCAAAGTAGCAGACTATGTTGTCTCATAGAGTATTTTAAGAGATTATTTTTTCTGCCCTGTTCATTGCATTTGGAAAGGGTTTATTCCTCCAGTATACTTAAGATTCATGTGCAATTTGTTTCTCTTTTTTTTTAATTCTCAGTTCTTTTATCTAATGAGTTAATTGTTTATAGTTGGTAATTTGTAAAACTACTGTTGTGTTCTTTATTTACTGGTTTAAAACTCACTGTGTGGGTGGGCAAAACGATATTGCGGAGCCGCCACCATGCCAGCTGACCCCCTCCGTGTCTCATGGTGGGTGTTCAGCTTTGTTCAATTGCCATATGACATGAAACAGGGCTTTGACCCTTGCAGCACTTCTGCTTGTAAAAGTGAGCTCAGCTATAAAAATCACGATGATTTCATCAACAGTAGATCCTCCAATGATACATTCCATGCTTTGGGTTATTTACTGTACACGGTCAGCAGAGTAATGCCTTGTCAAACGTAGCAGTTTGAGAAATGTTTAAAAAGTCTGGAAGTCGATGGTGCTTGCTAAAGATTTTCTTTAGACACTACGACCAGAAAGTTATTATTAGTTGTCACATCTTGTAACACGTACTACACCAATTTGATATCAGCCTCATTGTGTGGGGTTTCATATCTAAGCTCATTTCAGGGTCTATAGTTATTAGAATATACAGTGTCAGGATAAAATTTTATAGTCTGGATTTTGGTATTATTCTTCTTTGACTATCTGAACCATATTTCCATGCAATGCTAATTCAAATTATGCATCCCAAATGTGGAGCTCTTTTAGAGACAATGCATCCATGCATGATAATTGGAGTACTGAAGTACTAGGGATTGATTCTTCTCTTTGGTTTTTAAGGATTTATATGTGCAAACTTACAAAGACCAAACAAAAAGCAGTGCAAGAATGTGATAATACTAGCTTATTCGACAAAGACTAGGAAAACTTTTGGTTTCTCTCACCAGGACAAAGGAGACCCTAATGACCTTCTGATGAACTGAAAATAAATACAAAGTGTTCCTTTATATTAGTGCAGAGCAATATCGCTATATCAAAAAACCTGTTTAGAAGCTTGAGAGCATTATTCTGGTTTGGAATTGGAAGAATGAGCTAAGGAAAGGACACACAAAGCACTGAGAAAATAGTGCATATAGTTGTGTGGCACTGAACCAAATCTGTGCCAGAGGAGTAGAAGAAACTGGCCTTCAAAGTCCCTTTCAGTGCTGAGCACCTACGATTCTAGGATTTGACCACCTTAGATGAAATTTTTTATGTTTTGATATCAAAATCAAGAATTTTTTAGTCTTTAAGTATTATCATTACATGATTTTCTAAAATAGTGAGGGTCTATTTATTTGTAAGGAAGAGTAAAACCCAAGAAGTAGAAATCTGCTTAGCTTTGTCATGATAAGATAGGTACTGGTATATTTCCATCTTTTTTTCCAAGACTCATTTTTTCTCATTATACCCTGAAGGTGTAAGTCAGTGAAATCTCCACATTTGGTTCACAAGTAGTCAAATTTCAGGAGTCTCCTTTACTAGAGTATCTCTGTTACTCATCTTAATCATTTCAGATTTTAATGAACCAGTTAGATTTCAAGAATATATGGAGTACATAAATAAAGGATAACAAGATGCTGTGCCAAATAAGAACACTAATAAGTCTACCTTATACTCAACTTGATATATTTTATTTTGTATCAATTTTCTATCGGCTAATACAAAGAACACCAACAAGCTTCCTTCAGAGCTCCAGCAAGACTGAGAGACTCCTCACCCTCACCCCTGCTACCCTATACCAAGCCTAGACCAACCAGGAATATGCTGACCAGAGCAGGTTACCAAATGTTTTTTAGTATCTTGTAGATGACCTTTCTAAGCAGGCATTATAGAGATAGGCTTAGGGGATGGAAAAAAACATAGTATAAAATAGTGCACATCTCCTTAAAATCATCACTTTTATTTTCAGATTAGTCAATATTTTAAATAAGTGTTTCCATATCTTGGTTTTAAAAGATTATTTGCATCTAATTTTGCAGATTCTGACATATTACTGATAAAAGAAATATAAAGACTCAAAGACATAATAAGTTTAAAAGGAATTACTACTACCGAATTAGGGGAAATTTGATTTAACACAGATGAGTTATGCTGTAGAGAATGAGAACTTCAGGTTAACGTGAAAGAATAACTCAAGCAGTTCGTTTAAAGCATTTGCTTATATATAAATATAGATGAGAGAAAGGAGCCCATGTGAAGACATCTCAGACCAAAGGCAAGGATGGGGCTCACAGAGGTAAAAGACACAATGTTTTACAGGGAAAAGTGATTAGGCAAACTGAAAAAAAAAAAAAAAAACTGTGCTATATTCAGAATCAGTGATTATAGCATTTCTTGGTGTGGCGTTGTTGAATAAATGGATGATATCTAACACCTGAATTGTTTCTTGGACAAAGAGAACTGTAGGAGGAAAACAGACGAATGAAGGAAAAAATCCCACTATTAAACAAAACCAAAATAAAAATATATATATATCATGAAGTTTAAAGAAAATGCAAACATGTTACTCTTTCAGATTACTGAATAGACTCGGGAGGGATGCAAAAGCACCGCAGATACAAATTTCATTACCTCTGCTCATTTTAATCCCTCCCCTGAAAACTTGCTTGTAATTATTTGAGCAGTATATATCCCTGAGAAAGTGGAAATGCAGTTTGCTTAGAAACAAAATTCTGAATTGATTACTTTAAATTGGGAATATTCATTCTGCTTGGTTTTAGGACTAGTTTAGAACATTTAAAGCATGTTCTGGCTGAACTAATAAAATTAGCAACATCACTCTTGGTGATCATCAGAGCAACAACTGATTCACATTAATGGATGTTTGATATTAGGAGATGAAAGCTTAAGAAGAAACCAGATATTGTTTCAAAGTATCTCCCCACAATATACTTATTGATTACAAAAGAAATACAGTGACTTTATAGTAGATAAATCTTGCTAGATGCCACCATCACCAACTGATCAATTTCATATCATTTGTAACGGGCCAAATCACCATCATGTGGTTCCTGATATGATATACTCAGAAGAATACACAATCACTTTTGTGATATTCCACCAAAATACACAATCTGAATAGAACCATGAGGAAATATCAGACAAAGCTAAACTGAGACAGGTTCTATAAGCCTCGTAAGTGTCAAGGTCATGAAAGAAAGAGTAAAGACCTATTCCGGATTAAAGAGATTAAAGAGCATCACAGCTAAAGGCAACATGTGATTGGATTGGATCCTTGACCAGGTAAATGACATTAGCGGAGAAATTATCAAAATTTGAATAAGATCTAGGGATCAGGTAATTTTATTCTATCAGTGGTGACTTCTTGATTTTGATAATATATGATTATGTAAGAGTGTCCTTGTTTTTAGGAAATTATTTAGGGGCAGAAAGAGTCATGCCCATCACTATTTTCAAATGGTTCAGAAAGTTTCATAGACTATATATATTTTATTTGGTAAGCTGTTCACATTTGGGGAACCTGGATGTGAAGTGTATACAGGAATTCTATTTTGCAATGTTCTGTAAGTCTGTTTTTATTTCTAAATGAAATGATAGGAAAATACAAAGAAAGCCAGTCTCAAAATCCATGATATTCAGAAGCTGCTAGTCATTTCTGAATGTTCCGTACTTTTAAATCTACCGTAACCATAGTAGTTTTGCCCAGACTTGCTGATTTGTTCCCAAGAAATCCTGAATAATGTTTTTGTCAGTCACACCTCACACGGCTTTGTCAGTCATGGTTCACATGTTTTGCTTCTATAAAACTTTATTCTAGCTATTGATTTTATTAGAAATTCCTTAGGTGCAAAATAGTTTGACCTTATCCAGAAGGACACATTTACTGAACGTTTTCTGAACCCCTTCATCTGGAAGCCTTGAAATATTGCTTGTGTCTACTGAGGCAAAAGTGAAGAGAAGAGATCAAGTAGGTATGTGGATAATGTATCCTCTTAGGGAAAATAAAAATCTAAAGTAAATTTTTTCTCAACTCTAGCAAAATTTCACAATCCTTCATATAACTGTCTCTGAGCAAATTCTTTATAATAAATATGCTGGGACACCCATATTTGTATTATTGGATCCATCCTTCTGGACATATTTGGTTAGACCAGAGTATGTATTTGAGCTAAACAGAGTCAATAAATTAGCTACAGAGCAGACTGATCTTTATTATTATTAATATTATTTTTGTTTGGGGGGCGGTTTATTTCATTTTATTTATTTATTTGACAGAGAGAGACACACAGAGAGAGGGAACACAAGCAGGGGGAGTAGGAGAGGGAGAAGCTGGCCTCCCGCCGAGTAGGGACCCCAATGTGAGGCTCAATCCCAGAACCCTGGGATCATGACCTGAGCCGATGGCAGACGCTTAACGACTGAGCCACCCAGATTTTTGTTTGTTTGTTTTTTAATTGAACTCAGAGACACATAGTGTAGGCTGTGGAGCTAAAATTTCATTTAGAGTTGAGTTCTGAAGCAGTACCTTCATAAATCTAAGTTAAGGACAAACACAAGACTATGAATCAATAGAAAAATCAAATCCACAGATTGGAGACTCAAGTAGGAAAGAGTGTTTCTTCTGAGGGCAAGTGAAAAGAGGCAGACACAGAGTCACCAACTGACATCCTAATAACACATTAAATCCTAGGTCTACATCACCACAGTCACAGACTTCTTTCCTGTGAACCTCCCTGTGAACGTCCCATTGTCTTTTCAGTAAATTCTACATTTGGGCTGGTCTTAGTTTCTGTTTTTTGAAACAACAGAGAACTGATTGTTCCTATTGCTCAAAATTAATTCCTAAAGAACTAAATAGTTAAGAGACAACAGATTTTTAAAAAAGAAAACAAAAACAAAAATTCATGAGACTCTTAAATATAATACATTTGTATGTATTTAGGTAGAGAGCATATAACACTCAGGATTAGAATATTTGGACTATGGTTCTGGTTCTGCCACTTGTCAGCTAAATTGCTTTGAGTAATCAATTTTTAAACACATGGACACTAACGTCTTTGTTTTCTATAAATTTAAGAAAACTGTCCATATTACTGAGCTAGAAGAATACCATTACATGATGAAGTTGACAATCCTTTTAATACCTGTCACATTCCAAAGTTTTGTATAACTGTAAATGCCAATTGAATTTTATATGGGGAGAGAAGTTAACTTTGGGAACAAATTCCATGTTACATTTGCATTAAGATTTAAAAAATAGAAGTCTTATTGGAAGGAAAGGGGAAGAGTCATGAAGAGTACAATAAGAACACAATAACAAGTAGAATATAATCCCCATTTCCTTTCTTCCTACAATATTTATAGAGTAGCCCAAATGCCAACTTCCCCTTTTTCTAAACTAACACAGCATTCTGTCTTTATTAATACTGTTTCTCATCTTTGACTTCTTCATAAATATTTATAGAATTTAAAAAATGAATAAACAATAATTTTTCTTCCAAATTTTGGCAACCTAAGAATCATTAATGTTATAACTTTGATAGTTTAGCTTTGGAGTCTCAGGTTGAATCATGATTCGGCAACTTAATTGTCTGTATGGATTTTGGAAGTCACTGAATGAAAGTAAGTTACATTTGAGTTTTGTAAGGATTAAACGAGGTTGTTTATGTGATAGTGAATGCTCTCTGCTTTAGATTTGTGATTAAATCAGGTTTATCTGGAATAATTTCAAGACATCTTAACAGTGTTTATATATCCTACCACAGTGTCTGGTACATAATTGCTTGTGTTACTTAAAATTATTTTGTACAAGTTCCATAAATTCAGCTTCAACCAGGGCACACAAAAAGAGGACGATATATAATGTATATACACATAAACTTGGCTACAGTTGTGTTCTGCGTATCACCATTGCGCTGACAGAAGGACACTGAGAACCTTTCCTTAGATCTATAGTTAAAATCTCTAAAAAGGCCTGTGATTGGTCAGGCTTCGGCTGAACCTTTATCCTGGTCCATCATTTTTGGACTCAGAAACATGCATTAGGATTCAGAAAAAAAAGATAGCTGGTCTCAGAGGAAAAAAAAAAAAAGAAGAAGATGGTGAGAAATTTGCCAAGAAAACTATATATGTCTACTTAGGAATGATATCCCAAGTATTTAACAGCTATTAATTCATGGCCTTCAATCAATCAGAGCAGAGGCATGCTGAAATGCTGGAACAGATTTTGGAGACTCACTATTGGACAGACACGACAGGTCCATTAGATGCAGGCTGACTCTCTCCTCTCCTTACAATTTTGTTAAAATGTCAACTTCCCACTGAGTCCTTCTTTGGTTACTCTTAACTCCACAGTAGCATACATATAATATATTTAATCTTTTTTTTCTAATTTTACTTTATTATGTTATGTTAATCACCATACATTACATCATTAGTTTTTGATGTAGTGTTCCATGATTCATTGTGTATAACACCCAGTGCTCCATGCAGAGCATGCCCTCTTTAATACCCATCACCAGGCTAATCCATCCCCCAACCCCCCTCCCCTGTAGAACCCTCAGTTTGTTTCTCAGAGTCCATAGTCTCTCATGGTTCATCTTCCCCTCCAATTTCCCCTCCACCCCAAAACTGCTAGAACTCATACAGGAATTCAGTAAAGTGGCAGGATATAAAATCAATGCACAGAAATCAGTGGCATTTCTATGCACCAACAACAAGATAGAAGAAAGAGAAATTAAGGAGTAGGTTCCATTTACAATTGCACCCAAAATGATAAGATACCTAGGAATAAATCTAACCAGAGGCAAAGAATTTATACTCAGAAAACTATAAAATACTCATGAAAGAAATTGAGGAAGACACAAAGAAATGGAAAAACATCCCATGCTAATGGATTGGAAGAACAAATATTGTGAAGATGTCAATGCTATCTAGAGCAATCTACACATTTAATGCAATCCCCATCAAAATACCATCAACTTTTTTCAAAGAAATGGAACAAATAATCCTAAAATGTGTATGGAACCAGAAAAGACCCCAAATAGCCAGAGGAATGTTGAAAAAGAAAAGCAAAGCTGGCGGCATCACAATTCCGGACTTCAAGCTCTAATACAAAGCTGTAATCATCAAGACAGACACAAAAGCAGACACATAGATCAACGGAACAGAATAGAGAGCCCAGAAATGGACCCTCAACTCTATGGTCAACTCATCTTTGACAAAGCAGGAAAGAATGTCCAATGGAAAAAAGACAGTCTCTTCAACAAATGCTGTTGGGAAAACTGGACAGCCACATGCAGAAGAATGAAAATGGACCATTTCCTTACACCACACACAAATGGTTGAAAGACCTCAATGTGAGACAGGAGTCCATCAAAATCCTAGAGAAGAACACAGGCAGCAACCTCTTCGACCTCAGCCACAGCAACTTCTTCCTAGAAACATCGCCAAAGGCAAGGGAAGCAAGGGCAAAAATGAACTATTGGGACTTCATCAAGATAAAAAGCTTTTGCACAGCAATAGAAACAGTCAACAAAACCAAAAGACAACCAACAGAGTGGGAGAAGATATTTGCAAATGACATATCAGATAAAGGGCTAGTATCCAAAATCTATAAAGAACTTATCAAACTCAACACCCAAAGAACAAATAATCCAATCAAGAAATGGGCAGAAGACATGAACAGACATTTTTCCAAAGAAGACATGCAAATGGCCAACAGACACATGAAAAAGTGCTCAACATCGCTTGGCATCAGGGAAATCCAAATCAAAACCTCCATGAGATACCACCTCACACCAGTCAGAATGGCTAAAATTAACAAGTCAGGAAATGACAGATGTTGGCAGGGATGTGGAGAAAGGGGAACCCTCCTACACTGTTGGTGGGAATGCAAGCTGGTGCAGCCACTCTGGAAAACAGTATGGAGGTTCCTCAAAAAGTTGAAAATAGAGCTACCTTACAACCCAGCAATTGCACTACTGGGTATTGACCCCAAATATACAAATGTAGTGATCCGAAGGGGTACGTGCACCCCAATGTTTATAGCAGCAATGTCCACCATAGCCAAACTATGGGAAGAGCCAAGATGTCCATCAACAGATGAATGGATAAAGAAGATGTTTTATATATAAACAATGGAATATTATGCAGCCATCAAAAAAGCCCTGAAATCTTGCAATTTGCAACTATGTGGATGGAACTAGAGGGTATTATGCTGGGTGAAATAAGTCAATCAGAGAAAGACATGTATCATATGACCTCACTGATATGAGGAATTCTTAATCTCAGGAAACAAACTGAGGGTTGCTGGAGTGGTGGGGGGTGGGAGGGATGGGGTGGCTGGGTGGTAGACATTGGGGAGGGTATGTGCTATGGTGAGTGCTGTGAATTGTGTAAGACTGATGAATCACAGACCTGTACCTCTGAAACAAATAATACATTATATGTTTAAAAAAAAAGAAAATAATATATTTAATCTTTTAAAAATTATTATTAGGTATCTATTCCAACTCAAATGTAACCTCCACGTTATAAAGATTTGGTTCTATAATGCTAGATTTCTAGAGTCTAGAAGAGTACCAATTATAAATACTTATTAAATGAATGACCCATGCTCTTTGTTGATACTGTTTTGCCTTATGACTACTGGCATTACACAGATGGCTACATTCATGAAACTTATTTATGGAACATGCCTAAAATCCATGGAAACTGAAAATAAAGATATCAAACTGAAAATAAAGATATCATACATTATCATACTACCATGTGATGAAACATGTTATATTTGTAAATTAAAAAATTAAATTAAAATTAAAAAATTAAAAAATTAAAAAAAACACATTTTCAAATAGGCTTGTATTTTGGAATTTAAATACATAGAAATGCTAATTTCTCAAATTGGTCTTTTAGTCTGGATGTCAGAATTCTGACCTATTAAATGGGAGTCAGTTGTAATGAAAGCAAAACACATTCAGGCTTGTCTTTTGGGTCTGTAATGAGAGTCATCACAATGGAGACTCCTGGAGCAGAGTTGAATATGTTTTCAAAGGAAGTGTCTGTAGTCCCTAGAAGAGAATGCCTACTAAGGAAGCCACAATGAAAAAGGCACACAGACTAAGCTATAGTTCTATGTGCATATTTTCTTTACTTCTGCTTTCTCTAGTTCCCCAGCATGTGATTCCATGATCAATGGGTGCAAGCCTGTTTCAGTTTCTGAGCCAATATAACATATTCCCTAAAAGAATTATGGTAATAATCTTCACTTACTTTTAGCTCCAATTGCTCTCATTGGGGGGGGGGTGGGGTGTTTAGGATAGCATTTGCGGGGTGGGGGGAATTTAAAATGATAATTTTGTTGGTTTGTTTTCAGATCAGTGATTTTTTTGTGTTCTGGTAGGTGGGTGGGTGGATAACAACCACAACTATGAAATTTCTCAGGTTTCTGTCCCCTGTTGGACAACAAGACCCATAGCCAATATCTAGTATACAGTGCTGAGCTCCGTTTCTGTGTAATGTCAAGACATGGGACTTCTTATTATAGCTTTTTTCACAGTAATTAATGAAATCAGCCTATCTGATAAGTCTTCTTTTTAAGTACTACCTCCTTTAAATCATTCCCATTGCTATCTAATATGTGGAGATTCTAGAACCAAATTCCTGATATCAAGCCCATAACTTTTGTCTGAGTCTCTTACATATTGCTAATTCGTTCTTAGACATGGAGTCAGTTGCATTAAAAACAAAACAAAACAATCTCTGAGAGTGAATCTTTTGTATACCTTGTCTTTAGTTCAAACCTACATTTTCTGAGCATTTCCGTAGTGTTGTGCTTATCACGTTCACCTCATAATTTGAAACTACACTTTTTTTGTTTCAAGTTTTTGTTTAAATCCCAGTTAGTCAACATATAGTGTAATATTAGTTTCAGGAGTAGAATTTAGTGTTGAATCTGCACTTTCTTATTCTTTTTTTTTTTTTTTTGACAGAGAGAGACAGTGAGAGAGGGAACACAGCAGGGGGAGTGGGAGAGGGAGTAGCAGGCTTCCAGCAGAGCAGGGAGCCTGACGTAGGGCTCAATCCCAGGATCCTGGGATCATGACCTGAGCCAAAGGCAGAAGCTTAACAACTGAGTCACCCAGGCGGCCCTTAATAGTTTTTCTAATAACTAACTAAATGCCCAGATGTAAACTTCATAAGATTATTATGTTACTGATGGGTATAAGAGATATGAATAAATTGAAAAATAAATGCTATTCTTGGAATGGAGGACTTAGAATTTTACAGATGACACTTTTTTCTAAATTAAAGTTAATGAAATAGGGGCACCTGGGTGGCTCAGTTGATTAAGCATCTGACTCTTGATTTTGGCTTAGGTCATGATCTCATGGTTGTGAGACTGAGCCCTGTGTTGGGCTCTGCATTGGGCATGGAGTCTGCTTAAGATTCTCTCGAGCGCTGTGAATTGTGCAAGACTGTTGAATCACAGACCTGTACCTCTGAAACAAATAATACAATATATGTTAAAAAGGAAGAAGAAGAAGAAGAAGAAGAAGAAGAAGAAGAAGAAGAAGAAGA